>NW_027621916.1:0-242207 GCF_965140285.1 Lepidochelys kempii
ACATTTTTTACAACAACATATTTTTAAACTACAGAAAAACAATATAAACATTACTGTTTTTATTGTAACAATCTGCTGGGGTTGATTTATAGCCTTAGTTACATAACACACTACATTATGATAGACACTTTATAAACTGTGGAATGCATGGTTTTTAATTGAATATATAATTTGAAGTATAATATAATATACTTTGAAGTACATAAATATATATGTACATCAGTGAAGTACATAAATACAATATAACTTGAAGTACATAAATTTGACCTTGTAATTTAGAGATTTTTTGAACCTTTGGTAGGAGTGAGTGTAGGTTTTGGAATTGGTTTGGTATGAAGGTAGTTTAATTCAAAGGTATTTGAAACCTAAGATTTAATTGTAGAACTTTATTTGCAGGCCAATAACGGAATTGTTGGCAGCAGTGATGAGATTAAAATGTACATTTTACAAAGTGGTGGCCTCAACATTTACACGGCTGTTACTAACTGGGAAATTAGGTGTTTTGTTCGGATCGTTTTCTGTTTTCTACCTTTTTAACAACCATTGTTATAAACAGTGACGACTTTTTTTGGCTTTACCTTTTGTATGCACTGAAGCTGTGGGAGCTTTAAAGGCCAAAGTGTTTATTAATTTTTTATTTTTACTTAAACATTAGGTGTTATTTTAGGAGCACTGACTATAAATTGGCTAGGCATACCAGGGGAATTAATTTTTTTTAATATTACCGTGAATTGTTTCATGTTCTATGCATTTTTTTACGGACCTGCAGGATTTGGTAGGTGGGAGCCCACACCCCTTTCACCGGCCCGTAGGCTTGGCAGGAGCACTGCGAATGCCTGCAACTTTACCCTGAAAACGTTTAAGTTTGTTTTTACGGCCACAGATCAGATGGCACTTTGGAAGCACTAGTAAGGGCAGTGGACCAAGCCTGATGCTTAAGGTTACTTTGAATGGCTGTTAGCTGGTTATCTGGGAAATTCTGCATGTTTGAACATGCCAGATTTTACTGCATTTTTTCTTTGCCTTAGTGATATTTAATACCATTTTTGTTAACCGCTTTTGGGTCCTTGAACTAAGGGTGGAGATAACGTGTAATTTACCAACTTTAGCCTGTACCTCGGTTAACTGTCCTTTAGTAATAAGACCAGTGGCCTTTTTTAGCTGTTTTAATTTTTTATTATGCTGTTGGCCTTGAAATGTTTTAAATTGCTGCTGCACTCCTGGCACCATTTTACAGGTGTTTTACCAGATTTCCTTTTTCTAGAGGAGACCCAGGGCCTTTGTTGTGCCAACAGAACAGCAGCCCCCTTGGAGCAGTTTGGATATATAAAATTGACCTGAAATGAGATAGGGCCAAACAAATTTTACAATTTTTAATGTAACATTAATTACTGTTAATTAGTATTTTAAAACTTTTTTTTAATAAATACGATACCACATTTGTTTAAAATTTTTCATGTACCTTTAAGAAGCATTGACATAAATAGCATAGGAAGGGGTATATTGCAATATGGTACAGATTAGGTTATTAATTACTGGGACTATTTTAGTACAGGTAAATTTTTGGGGGCAGAACACACCTTTTTTAAATATGAATTTGATTATTTACTAATTGGGTCACCACAAACAGTAAGGACCCAATTTATATATATATATACTGCAGACCCCTGGAATGGCCATTATATTAACCCCATTATAAACACCACTAATTTACATTTTAAATTTTTTAGGCTTATTTGTAGTCATGTGATATACCTTTACTTTTACTGACCAGTTTGTTTTATTTAATTGTTTGCCTATATGGGATATTTTGAACATTAAAAATATTTTTTAAACAATATTTAAATAAATTACTAAAGTGGGAAGGCCTTGGCTATTGGGTGTTTTTAGACTATATGGTATTGTCTGTACTTGGATGTGTTACGGGGGGATAGTATAGTGGAGAAAATGGCGGGGGCAGTGGCAACAAGGCCCTTCTGGTATTTGTTATTTAACAGCAAATCAGAAAGGACAATACATGCTGAAGATACTTATTTAAAAACACAGGGCGCAGCCTGTGGAATAAAGCCCCACATTTAATTAATACCACTTTGTTAAGCATGGGTTTTACAAGGCTTTTTTGGCCAGTGTATATTTTTTTGTTTTTTTACCAGGGTTAGTTTTTAATATTTTTTGTAGTTAGGAATTTTTGGACGTTGGCAGTTTTAGCAGAGAGAGCGGGTTTTTTTGTTCAAAGCAGTTGTGGTTTAGTACCATGTAGGGGAGAAGTTACCAGCACGTTACCCTGCAGTGGTCTGGGTTTTTTTGGCAAATGCTGGCTGTGTGGTAATTTCATTACTGGACAAGTGAGCGGTTACTAGCACTTCAGTTTGTTGGTTTGTTTGTTTGTTAGTTTTGCTGTCCAGAAGGAGGAAAAGCAATACCAGAAGGAAGGAGCGGCTGATTAGTAGTTGAAGTGGAGTTATTTTGAGGCCAAGGGGCTTTTTTGCAGAAAGAAGCATGGGTTCAGGCAGTGAGCTCTTGGCACTTTACAGCAGTGTTGGTAGTTAGCAGGACTTGCTAAGGGCCTTTTTAGAGTGGGGCCAGAGCAGTTTTGTGTTGATGGACCTGTACGTAGACCCAGTTACCTGTTTTTTAACCAATAGCAGATTGGTTGAGGTTTCTTGGAGCAGGACTTTTCTTACCTGTGAATACAGAGACCTAACACATTTTATTAATGCCTGGCAGTGTTCTCCAGATTTTACGGCTGCTTGGACCCATTTTAAGCCCCCGTTTTTTTCTTGGGGCAGTTAGGTTTTAATAAAACCCCTTATGTATTTTTAGTTCATTTGACTAAAATGTTTATGGCCAAATGATTTTAATTTAATCATTTTTTGCCTGGATTTATTTGCAGACCTTTTTTTGGAAAAGGGCCCCTTTTTTTTTTCGACTGGCTGCAAAAAAAACAAGAATTTCTTTTTTTTTTCCAGCATTTTGTAAAATTTATCTGCTTAATTTTTGTAACAATTATAGAGTTAACTTTAGTTTTTTTAAATTACTTATTTTTTAAAATGACACTTAAAATAGTAAAATCTAAGTTAATTAATTGTTCTACGGATTTAAATTTTTGATGCTTGTAATTAGCTATGCTTTTAAAGTTTTTAACTTTAAAAAAAAATGTTGTGTTGCTTGCTTGGGCCCGATTTTGCTTTTTTTGCGGAACCGTTCCTTTTTATGGGTACAAGCCTTGTTTTATTACCACTTTAGCAAGGAGGGTGGGCTTTTTAACTAGCCCCCACCCCTTTGGGTTATTTTTTGGAAACATTTTTATTTCCAAGGGCTACCCGGGTGGTGGCGTGTGAGGCTGGCCACCTGGGCAGAATGCGTGGCCAATTGGCATTCTCACTGTTTCATGTTTTTTTACGGCAGACACACGGCCATTGCGGCATATGCTGAGCACACATGGTTACATTTTCACATGTTCCTGAAGGGCTGGTACTTGCTTAGCCAGGGCTTCAGGCATGTGCGTTCCGCTTTTTTTGCCTGGAAGTTTAGTTTTAAGGCTTGCAACTTGTTTTGGGCTGAGGTTTGAGTTGCTGCTTGGATAGTGATTTATGCTTTCAGTTGCTTCATTTTTTTGAGCTGTTGGGTACACATATTTTTTTAATTTTTTTTTTATTGCTTAGTTTTGCTATGACTTGGGGTAGACCCACCTGCACCCTTTGTTTGCAGCCCGGGGTGGAGAGCGGAATGCTAAACTGTTTTGTTTTGTTTTGTTTTTTAGGCATACTACAATGGAGAGTGGGGCTTATTTTTAATAATGCAATTTTTAACCTATAATACCAACAGTGCCAAACAAAGCAAACGTAAAATAACAAGGATAAAACAGATAGATGGTGTGCACTGTTCAGGGCTTTTTCCCTTTGCAATTTTTTCTTAAACTGTCTCAGATTTTTTGTTACCAATTTGCCTGTGCCTTCGTTAATTAGGCTAAGACCACAGGATCGCAGGGGCGGAGATGAAGAGCACACACCATGTGACTGAATTTTAAATCTTTATTAATAAACTAACACAGTGGTGAGTGTAGGAACTGCTTTTACGTTACTTAAAGGAAGAAAAAACTTTAATACTTAAACCTTGACCCACTTTTATACATGTACACACGCTGCCCAGGCTGGCCAGCTCTGGGGGTAGGAGAGAGAGAGAGAGAGAGAGCGGTGGATGGTAGGTTGTTTTGTGTATAGATTGTTTAGAGGTACGCTGCAAAATTTTTTAACTTGCTTTTCCTTTTGGGAGGGATTTTTATGCCCTGGGTTTTTTGGGGCATTCCTTTTAGAGATCTTTGCTTGGTATTTTAGTTTAGGCCGGCTCTTTGTTTCCTTTTTAGCCTTTTCAAACCATTCTGGCTTTAGGGTTGCAAAAACAGACTGTTGGGTTTTACCGGGCAGCCAATCTTTGCAAATGTAATTTTAGTTTTGCAACTTATTTGCTTTTTGTTTTATGTGTGTTTATATTTTTTTTACAGCCAGCTGGGTGTGAAAGCAATTTTTTTCTACTTGGCTTGGTCTCTGTTTTTTGATTTTTGAATGCAGGGCAGCTTTTTTTATTTTTAGGCCAAACTGACTTTTAAATTAACCTCCCCCCCGGCCCTTTATTTATTTATTTATTTATTTTCATTTAGCTTTAACTAATTGGGGATATGAAAGAGCTGAGAGGGTTAACAATATAGTTTGGGTAGGGAGGCATTTGGTTGCATTACATTTAGGTTTTAAATTTTATACTTGAGTTTTTAATTTGGGGAGGGAGTTTTTTGGCTTTTGCACTTGAGACTTATGGAGGTTTTTGTAGCTTTCTTTTTGACGTGTATGATTTTATTTAAATTGAAGGTACCTTTTAGTGGGAATTGTTTAGAGGGATTATTATGTAAAAATTTTAATTACACAAGGGAGTATTTTGTTCACTTAGCGACTTATAAAATAGTTTCCCCAGTTTATTTTGTTTGCTGTGTTAGCTACTTAAAAGCTAAAAAGATTTTTAAATACTTTAGGGAAAGGGTTTGCGGGGTAGCAGCTTATAAGTAGGAAAGGCTTTTACTTTTTTGCACTGTTTGCTGGGTCATGAGGTTTGGCTGACCCCTCCCCCCTTATGTTTAGAACTTTTTTACTTAGAGAGTGAGGGCCCTGGTGTGCCTGAAGTTAGCGTAAGTCCCAGACCTCGATAACGGCACTTACTTTTTACACATTTATTAGTTATTTTTATTTTATTTACTTTTATCTTTAGATGCATTTTTTTAATCTATAACCTCAATGTTTTATGTTTGGACGTAATACACCCTTATTGAGGCAGCAAAAATTTTTAACTTTGATTAGGTTTGACCTCAACCTCATATTGGGGGTGCGGAAAAAAGTTTTTCAGCACCACTTTGCATTTGGCCTTGTTGCATAATAAATAAGTTTGCATGGCGTGAGCCCAAAGGGACAGACAGTCCCATGGTTAGGATTTTTTTTTGATACCCCAGTATCGATTTTTATAGGGTTTTTTTTACCTTTTGTTTGGTGCTTTGGGCTTTGAAGGGGAATGGTTTGTAGTAGTTGCTGCTTTTTAGCCGGGCATCGTTATCCGAGTCACGGCACCAAATTGTGCAAGAAAACAAGTTCTTACTTTTAGTTTGGATGCAACAAGTTAGAGACAGTTTTATTTTTAGGCAATTGCAAGAAGGAAGATGTCCGTTTGGACAGAGTGTCCTTACGCAAATTTTTAAAGTATAAAAAATGTAAAGCAAGTATTTATAGCTTTTTATTATTTATGTAATAATAAAGCTTTGTTTTGTTTATACTTGTTTATATTTTATTTGTAGCAAAAAATGTTAAACAATTACATTTTATTGTTATTGTAAGGCAAGGTTAAAACCAACTTTGCTTTGCACTTTTTATACGCTTACCAGTTTTGCCTTTACAAGTTTTGCATTAGAGTTAGCCTGACTTTTGCTTTCTTTTCAACAGAACTAAGATGGCTGCACTTAAATCCCTTTTTGTTACTTCCACAGGAAGTTTAGACTTGAAATTAGATGAAGGTTTCTAACCATCAGAGGAGTGAAGTTCTGGAACAGCCTTCCAAGGGAAGCAGTGGGGGCAAAAGACCTAGCTGGTTTCAAGATTAAGCTTGATAAATTTGTAGAGGGATGGTATGATGGGTTAACATGATTTTGGCAATTAATTGATCTTTGACTGTTTGAGGTAGATGGGGCCTAGTGGCCTGGGACGGGATGTTGGATGGAATGGGATGTGAGTTACCCAGAAAAGAATTCTCTTTATTATCTGGCTGGTGAATCTTGCCCACATGCTCAGGGTTCAGCTGATTGCCATATTTGGGGTCAGGAAGGAATTTTCCCCCAGGGCAGACTGGCAGAAGCCCTGGGGCTCTTTTGCCTTCCTCTGCAGCATAGGGCACGGGTCACTTGCTGGAGGATTCTCTGCACCTTGAAGTCTTTAAACCATGATTTGAGGACTTCAGTGGCTCAGACGCAGGTGAGAGGTTTATTGCAAGAGTGGGTGGGTGAGATTCTGTCCTGCACACAACACTCGCCATTAAAGGCATGTGTTCCGTATGGCTGATGTCAGGTGTGCAGTCCAGAATAAAAGGGTAATATCTTGCTGACTTAAGATCTCCCACAATCATCCATTTGACTTTTGTTGCCAGTACCTGAATGATCCCATTTTGAATGGTTTTCCAAGGTAGCAGTGTGTGTACATTTCTTGGGTGGTGACACTTCTTAGAAGCTCCTGGAGTACAGCACCAAACTCAGCCATCAGCTCCACAATTTTAAGGAAGTTTCCATTGTTTGGCACATACAGCTGATCTGAAATGCCACGCAGTGCTAGGTTTTGGGTAGCAAGCATTCTCACAATGGCAAGGAGCCTTTTCTGAACATTTTGCCAGGAAAGAGACTCTGATGCAATCTTCTCTTGATACTGATCATCTAAGGTGGCCTTTAACCTTAGTCTCATCTCAAGCTCTTTCCACCTATGGAATGCTCTCTGGTGATTTGCTGCCTTCTCATGGCATGCCAGATTTCTAGCCAGATTTTTCCAGTTCTTTGTTTCTGTAGAGCCCAAAGAGGCTGGAACATTAGAATGCAGTATTCTCGATTTTTGAATACATAAGCCGTGGCCTCTCCACTTTGTCACCATTGGGGATTTCATGCCAGTAATGTGTTGGATGGGAACTACTATTTTCATTGTCTTTGGGGAACATGAAGTTTTTCACTTGCTGTGGCCCATGCAGTACAAGGAAGTCCCTCAGGCTACTGCTCAAGTGGGTCCACAGTCCTGGATCATCTAGACTCAAGGAATTCAACTCAGCAGCAGCAGTTTCTTGCGCCTCCACCACACTCTTCTCTGAGCTACACTTTTCTTCAGGAACGTGCATGGTTACATCCATTGGAGATGCAGATATGGATGCTGCAGTAGCTGCCAGGTCACCTGCACTCTGACTAACTGGAAGATCAGGTATCTCCTCACCACTCACACCCTTACTGGGGCCGGAAGGCTCACTGTGAACATTTGTGTCTACGTATCTCAGGAGAGCTCCTTCCTGCTTAGATAAAGAAAGAATGGTGTATTGCTCATTGCAACCCAAGCTCTCACTGTGTGGCTCTTTGTCCTGCCTCTGTTGTGTAGAGCATGAGCAGAGGTTTATGAGATGGCAGCTGCTGCTGTGGCCAGCCATCTCAGTACCTTTCCCATTGTCTCTCTTCTGGCTGTGGATGGTGGACTGCAGCAGCTCTGCGGAGGTCCCAGCCTCGCTCTTTAATGTCCACTCTCCACTTGCTTGGATGGCGCTTCATGGACCATTGAGTAGCCACCTGAAAACATCCCAGTTGTGGACACAGGCACCAGCAACCGATTCCCCAAGCCAAACTCCCCTTCGCAATCCAGAGAAACAGCCTGGAGCACAGGGTTTGGCCCATGCTGACTGTAGACACCACAGCTGCTGCACGGTGACTCCTGTGACCCCTCTAGCCCATCAGCACTCGGCTCTCCTGCATTCTGCTGAGCGGCTGAGATCTGGGGGAACAGAAACCCTTCGTTAGAGATGGAAAATCTCTTCACAGGGTCACTCTGTTAATGGCTGCCAGACGCCTTCCCTGTGAAACCCCAAATGTGCAGCCCCTCTGATTCCCACAGGGGAGATCTCTGCTCATTCACTGGTCACCAGTGGCTGCAGTCTCTGATGGGGAATGTAGAGGGGTCTGTGCAGATGTTCCCTTCTACAGCACCCATTTTGGGAGGAGGTTTGGCCTTGTGATGTGAGGCATGGATCTGAGACTTAGGGCTCCTGGATTCTGTGACTGTGAAAGGGGGTGAGTTCTAGTGGGTGGAGCTGGATTGGTTGGCAATGAGTGAGCGGAGCTTGTGCTAAAGGACCCTGGTTCAATCCCCCCAATTCCTGTGGTGTCTACATGTGGCCAGTGATGAGCTGCCAAAATCTTAACCGGTTCCCTATAAAAAGTTCTGATTTAAGGGATGTGCCCCAGTATGTATTTTTTGTACAAACAGGATCAGCATACGTCTGTATTCCTGGACGGCGATTTAAGAACCAAAAAGCCTGACCTGTCTGGGAAAATATGGATGTATATTAATCCTGCCTAAAGTTCTTTTTTAAAAAGATGGGCCTGTACTAGAAATGAGCTCCGTTTCACATGTGTGGGTCCCTGCCACTCCCTGGGGGTGTGCTAGGGTGACCAGATGTCCTGATTTTATAGGGACAGTCCTGATTTTGGGGTCTTTTTCTTATATAGGCTCCTATTACCCCCCGGCTCCTATTGCCCCCCACCCCATGTCCTGATTTTTCACACTTGCTCTCTGGTCACCCTAGGGTGTGCAC
Organism: Lepidochelys kempii; assembly: GCF_965140285.1. Taxonomy (NCBI): domain Eukaryota; kingdom Metazoa; phylum Chordata; order Testudines; family Cheloniidae; genus Lepidochelys; species Lepidochelys kempii. The sequence goes on from NW_027621916.1 coordinate 8,866, forward strand.
ATGTGTAGGTCCCAGCTGCTCCCTCCCCCCCTCATTGAAGCAGCTGTGCAGGGTTATTGCCCTGGGAACAGCAGGGCACCAGTGGATGTGGGGGTGGGAGCAGCAGGGGGTGGCTGGAGACGGGGGCTGGCTGCGGGCAGGGTGGTGGGTGCTCACGGGGAGAGCAGCAGGACGCAGCCCAGGCCCAGCAGAGCAGCCAGGGACCCAGCAGGCAGTAGTGGGAGCCCCAGAGCCAGGGGAGCAGCAGCAGCCCCAGGGCTCGTGCCCAGGGCCAGGCGGCAGCCCACGTGGCTCCCACAGCACAGCGCCCCCGGCGGCCGGAGGAGGAATTACATCACTTCCCGGCTGGAGCCCATCAAAGCCTCAGCGCCCCCTGCAGGGAAGCGGGTTAACAACTGGTTCTAAAATGGCTTCAAAATGTAACAACCGGTTCGTGCGAACCGGCTCCAGCTCACCACTGCATGTGGCCATGACTTTACTTACCTGTCAGTGTAGGTTGTTCAGACTATTCCTGGACACATGGTACATCTGCTGCTGGCCATCCCTGAGATGTAGGTCCTTCATCCACACAAGGACATGGCATATCAAGGTCAATCCAGCAGCTCCCATCTGGTCTTCACCTCTGCAATGGACGGCTAGTCCGACCCTGACCAGAGAAAGACAGGGTGGTGTTCTTCAGGGGAATCTGCTGGAGCTCCCATATCCCCCGTTCCAGCTCTCTCCCCCACACACGAAGGAATTTCCAAAGATACCACTGTTGGGGACACTGGGGCATGGCCACTAGGTAACTCGAGGGGATGGAAGACCACGAGTGTCGATGAAGCCCCCTCGCACTAGGCCCAGGTGTCCTTGGCCCCCCACTCCTGCCTGGAGGCACTCGCAGCAGCTCTGCGTACTAGGCCCATGTGTCCTTGCCCCCCCCCCCCCCGTCTGGAGGCACACACAGCAGTTATGCTAAGAATCTGCAACAATATGTTGCAGAGTCAGACTGCCTGCAACTAAGCAAGGCCAAACAGGGGAAAGATGGAAGAACAATGCTAAATAAAGCAGCTTTATGTATAGTTTAACAAATGATACAGAAAATCAGGGAACTAGCTGGGAACTGGATTGGCTGGCTATATGGATACTTGGGGCAGCTTGCTACTGGATAAGTATGCTGGAAAAAAGAATGTATAAAAGCCTGTGTAACTTCCTGCTCTGTGTGCAGGATTTGAGATTTTATTCTCCCTGTCCCAGCCTCTCGGCACTGGGTGCCAGCAACACCACTAATCATGGATAAACAAAGCAGCCAAGATGAGGTCAGTGTGGGTTGATTTACTGAGCAGACTGGTTCTAAGGGAAGAACAGATTTCTCCCCTGCTCTAGGGAGATTCCCATCGGAAAAGTATCTGATGGTGGGGGTGGGGGCAATGCAAGCCCCCAGCCCCTTGAATGGCAGGAAATCAGGACTCGGGGAGTTAAGGGGTGTCTCTGTCCTGCTACAGGGAGCAGGCCTGGAGAGCAGAAAGGGCACTAGTGGCGTTGTAGGAAAGAAAGTGACTTCTACCAGTGAAGGTGGCTGAAGCTTCTTGCAGACATTAGTCGAAGATCCTCACACCTCCTTTGGGGATCCTTTTTCCCTAGGAATAAAATAAGGAGAATGACGTGTGAAGCCCAGGTCTGGGATCCAGGGAAAAGGCAGAATCTCAGCCAGGCTACGCACCAGGAACCTGATCTTTATCCCAAGAACCACAATTACCCAGATGAGGTTTTCTCCCCCATTTGCTTCCAGGTTATTTACTCACAGGATTCATTCGTTTGCTTTCCTGTGTTTCCACTCTCTGCATCTGTTCATTGGTTTAAGTAACATTCTTTCAGTTTTTGCTTCTGTTTCCTCTTATTACCGGGTAACATCTGCTTCGCACCTTCAAAAAATAAATTAAAAACAAAATCCTGATTCTACATTGAAGAGGAAAGTTTCTGAGAATTAGGCTGCAGAACTTTAGTGTCTGCATATGTCATTCACTAGTATTTATTGTGGTGCAGGTCTGATGCAATCTGCCCACCCAAGAATACCCACATGAAGCATGGGGTGCCCTTAGAATACCAGTTAAAAGAGAGGAAGAGAGTGGATTAATAGCGGGGGGGGGGGGGGAATCCAAAAGAAATCCAGTGCATCAGCACTTCTCTTCATCACTGCAGCACCAGTCCCGGGAGCAATACAGGTTAAAAATCTCCATGGTTCTTTCCCCCTAGAACCACATCCGACCAGAAAAAGGCCTTCAGCCAATTATTTCCTTACACTCTGAATGGGTGAAATTCAGCCCTGTGCAGACAGCCAGGGCAAGGTCTGTGCATCACAGTGGGTTTAAGTGGCCACTTCACTGCCCAGGTGCTGTGAGTCTTTGGTGGCATAGTTTTCATCCTGGATTGGAACAGCCAGTGGGAATCCTGTGAGGTACAGAGCAGAGAAAGGTTGGGGCCACAACATTCACCTCAGAGGCTGAGCTTCTACAGACTTTTGGGATGTTCCCATCTGAGGAGGATGATTTTGGCCAGCCCTAGTTCAGAGCTTTCAGCACCTCAACCGGTGAATCTCTGGCACAATTGTTCTAATGTATCTGAACTTTTCAGGCCTTGCCCCCACCTCTGACACCCCTTGTACCTCACCATTGCCCTCTAACAGCCCCTGTCCCTTCTCTTGATCCCTGCCATGCCCAAATACAGAGAGTAGCTCATGCTCCTTCTCTCTTAGACCTTCTTCTTACACAATCCTTCCCTACCTTTTGATAAACTGATCACTGTGCCCTTCCCCAGCTCCTGGAGGAATTGCGGCTCCTCAGGACAACTTGGGAATGGGTGGCTCCTACCTCCGGGTGGGGTGTGTGGTTTTCCATCTAAGCATCCCTGAGAGCCAGTACTTCTCGATTTCACAGGATGAGGCCATGGCTCCCCAAGCCGGGCCAGCTGCAGGCTGCATTGCTGTTGGCGACATGGACAGATCCCAGAACCTGGAAGACAGAGCGGGGAGGAAACCCTTGCTCATTTCCCTTTCAGAGCCCCCTTCAAAGACGGGTCAAGAGGGAAGGAGAGGAGGAAGGGCAGAAAGTGAAGCTGCCCCTGTGGGGAGGGCACTCCTGTAGAACCCAGTCAGTTCCCAGCTCTCCCCCACATTGCTCGGTGTGACCTTGGAGAGGTCACTTCCTCACCTTCATTCCCTGTCTGTAAAATGGGGGTACAAGTTCCCCCACACACACACACACAGGAAGGAGAAGGGAGGAGAGACCCATTTTCGGTGAGGGACTCAGACACTCTGGGCACAGATTGTGCCAGAGTGAGGGAAGGGACCCAGAGTTTGCTCCCTAGACCCAGGGGAGGAAGATGTTATCAGAAGGTCAGCAAAGGGGATGGGCCAGGAACTGCTGCCATGGACAGAGCTTAGGGATTTGGTCAGTGCCAGGGACTTTGTACCTCCCTTCAGCAAATGGCTTCCCTCTTGTCATCAGCAGTCCATACAGTATCTGAACTCCTTCCAAGTGTCCTGAAGGGGCTCCCTTCATTCTTCTTGCAGGTGATGGATTCGTTGACCCAGGTTGATAGCTGGGAATTTCGGAGAGGTCATTTGTAGCATGACATGAAATCAGTGGGAAATCTACATTTAGCAAAATAAAGGTTTCATTGGCCTTTGCAAATTTGGAACTGATCTGTCCTATCAATCGACGGTACATGTTCAGAAGAGGATGAAGCACGCCATCGTGGTCAGGTGATCTATGAGAGTCAGTTCCATCATGTGGCCATTTGATTCGGTAAAATTCCTGGCAATGGCTGCCCATGGCCAGGGCAGGGTCTCCAGAGGCCTGAAATGCCAAGCAGTTTGGTGCGTGGTGCCTTGCTGAAAGCGCAGAAGTCACATCAGTCAAGCTAAGTCTGAATTTCAGCCCACATCTGGCACCAGCAAATGAAGCAGACGCTGGTGGTCATAGTAGATGCGTCTACTTCCAGGATGAGCACTGAGCCTCCAAATAGGTGCAGTAGTGAAGGCAGTTGTGAGCTGTTTGTGGGCTTTTTGGAACTTGGGTGACCAAACAATAGTGGCCATTATGTGGAGGAGAGCTCTCGTGGGGGTTATTGGCTCTGAGAACCCTGGGCCGAAGCAGCAGTAAAGTGGGTGAAGTCTAGGAAGCGCTGGTCTTCTTGAGGACTTCAAACTTCATCCCATCTATGAATGGCTTCCACCTTATTTGGATCAATCGTAACATTTTCCGGGGAGAGGATGTAGCCCAAAAACTCTGTGGAGAGTTGGCCGGAGGTACGCTTTTCGAATTCTGTGCTGAGACCATGCTGCCGAAACCTCTCCAGGTTCAGGTGTGGTGGGCATGCTGCTCTTGGTTCTCCAAAAAAAAGAAGTCTGTCACCTGAATAGATGACACTGTGCAGATCCACAATGGCCCCAAATACATCACTGATGAAGTGTTGCAAGGACAGGGGACCGTTAGTTAGCTGAAATGGCATGTCTGACAGTTAAAATGTCCATAGTGTGCTTTGAAATCTGCCTTCCATTTGTCCCCTGCCCAAATGAGTGTTAGATTGGAAATCCTCACAGATGAAGTTTGATGAACAACTTTGCAGATTTCCTGCGAGCCAACAATTGTGGGATTCCCAACAGGGGGTTATGGTTCCAAACGATCCTTTTTTTCAGGGGCTGATTGTCTAAAGAGAGACATAGTAGAGTCCCACATTTCTTCTTCCCCAAAAGGGCCTGGGCACCCATGGGAAATGCTAATTTGCTCATAAACTCTTAGGACCGGTTTTCAAGCCTGTACGCAGGGAGAGCCACTAATTCTGGTTCCACCAATGTGTAAATACTGGTGAAGGCAACTTTCAACCAAGGTTGCAGGTCAAGAGGGCAGTCATAGTCCTGGTGCAGAGGCAACGAGTCCCCATTTCTTTCAAAGGTATCCATGTAATCCGGGTATTGATCAGGAATGCCGGGTGTCCGAGTCAAGAAGGTGGAGTAGGTCCAGAGGCAGAGGCTGGTTCAAGGAACCCCGACATTTTCAGTCCTTTCCATTGTGCAGCTCCAGCAGGGACATCATCGGGCCAGGCTCATGTAGTGAGGCCCTGGTTCACACCTGGTGTGGTGTGTCCCTGTTGCATACAGGCCACTGACTTGCGGAGATCCTGCTTTTCTCCAAAGAGTTGCACCACCTAATGTCACGTACTGCATCTGATCATGATGCCCAGGGGTGGGAGCACAGGTCGCAGCAAGGTGCAGGATTGTGCCGAGGCTAAGAGTGGTCCTAGAATCAAGGTCCAGGGACACAGCAGGGTCAAAACCGAGATCAGAGTCCATCGACAAAGCAGAAGCAGAACCAGGGCCAGAGTCTAAATCCATGCCAAAGGTCATAGCCCGGTAGTCAGAGAGCAAAGATCAGCCAAGTCAGTGTCAAGCCAGAGTCCAGATACAGGCCAAGGGTCAAAGCCGGGTAGTCAACGTCCGAGTGGTTGGGGAAGATCTGGAGGAGAAGGCAATGCTGGAGCGGGTCAGTGGAGGGCCTGGAGCGGGGCTAAAGAAGGGCAAGGAGATATGGAATCAAGGTGGGCAGGCAACATCTGGAGCCAAGAAGGGTCACGCCAAAGTCATAATCAGAGACCGGAGCCAAGGGTCAAAGCAGAGTCAACAATGAAGAACCGGAGGGCAGGGCCGGACAGGGTGGTGCATGCAGGTGGGAACCAGGATGACTTACAGGTTCTCCTAGGCACTGCCCAGCTGGATCCCTAGAGACCCCTAATCGGGGGACTCCCTTCCTAGGAATAAAAGAAGGAGAGCAAGATGACAAAGATGTCTCTGACCCTGGGGTCCAAGCCAAGGGGAGCTCCCACCCAAGCATTGTGCCAGGACCCCATCACCCTCCTGGTTCATTTCACACTCAGAGACCCGACCCCCCAGCAGGAGGGGAGAATAAAGGGCAGAAAGTGAAGTTGCCTCTTGGGGAAAGGGACTAGCCTGGGATCCACTCCAGTTCCCAGATCTACCCCCAGGAGTATGTGACCAGGATCGCAACCCTTCTTCTGTGTCTCAGTCCCCACCTGCCAGATGGGGAGGATCCTTCCTTGCCCCAAGGTGTTAGGGGGGAGTTTCATTCCTGTCTGGGAAGGGTTCAGATACTATGTGTGTGGCTTGGGCCCCAGGTGGGGGATGGTCAGACATTCACTGCGACGGGGCAACATGGGCCATGGGGAGGTCTGAGCAGTGACGACAGGGGAGGGCTCCACATCGGGCCACCCCTCCCAGACTGCAATGGTTACTGAGGATAAACCCTGGCTCTCGATGCTCCCATTTCTGGGCCAGTCCCATGGCCCTGAAAGCCTGATGCTTCTGAAACTGGCCTCTGGGCATGGGGGCAGGGACCGTATGTGGCCTGGCCCCAGCTCCAGGGGTCAGGGTGGGGCAGGGTGGTGAGAGTGAGCTGCTCGGCCTGGGTTTCTCTCAGTGCTGTGGGGTTTATGGCCCCTCCCCCTAGCCCTTCTCCCCCAGGCCCAGCAGGAAAGAGCATTACCTGCGGCAGGGAGTGGGAGCTTCTGGGCATGGGAAGGGGGGGCCCTTCAAGGCTGTCCCACGGAGCACAGCCCCTGCAGCGCTTTGGGCACCTGGCGCAAGCACCGGATGTAGAACAGGTGCGCCATGATCGCCGCTGTCACGTCCTCCTGCTGCAAGGGAACAAGGATCGGTCAGAGCCTCCGACACCCATGGCAATGAAGGGCATGAACGGCACTGGGAGCCAGCAAAATTTCCACCCCAACCCTCCCCACATCCAAGGGACAGATTCCCGCACCCAACCCTCCGAGACGAAATCTTGTCTCCTCTCGAGTGACCTCCAACCCCACTCCCACCACTGTGGAATGAACTCCTGTCCCCTTCCTCTCAGTCCCCCTGTGAGAGCTATTCTACCTCCCAACCCAGCCGGGGATTAAGCTCCACTCCCCACAATCCCCTCATCCACCCTCTCCCGCTCCAGCTGAGGGGCTGGAAGGCTCTGGGCAGCAGTGCTGTGGGGTGAGAGGAGGTAGAAACCTTTCCCAAGGGACCCCCTCCGCCCCCCGTTATTAAGATGATGCCATGGACAGTAGCTCTGGGGAATGGGGCACTTCAGCAGCCTCTGCTGACTGACTCCTCCAGTTCTCCCAGAGCAGGTGGTGGCTGGGATAACATGATACTAGGGCCCTAGGAACCAGCCTGAGGCCGGGAGGGGTATGAAACTCTCACAGGGGGAGTTGGCAGCCCCTAGCATGAGCAATAGCAGCGTGTCATGTTGATGTGACACATGTTCGGAAATAGCCGAGCTGGGTCTGCTCTGCTTTGAGCTGCTCAGGGGAGAAGCTGACACCTACCAATGGCACCTGCCCGGGTTCATCCTCTCCTTGCTCCCAGGTCAGTGCAAGGGGATGGGATGGGAGTGACTGTCAATGGCCTGGAGGTGAAAGGCCCTGGGTGTCCCTCCCCAATTGATCCTTCTTTGGTTACCTCATTCCCGATCAGCTGGCCGGCTTCCCCCAGGATAGAATATGTCAGCACAAGCCCAGCCTGGCTGACACGGAGCTGGGGGTCGTGTATGGCCAGAAGCGCTGCCTGGAGGAAAGATCTTTTCTGGCCTTCCGTGAAGATCTCTCCAAAGACCTAAAACCAACAGCACCAGAGCCCTTGTCAATTGTCCAGAACCAGGCTCCAAATCCCTCTACTATCTCACAAGGTGGACAAGAGTCCTCCTTGTGCAGCCAACTTTTGGGGTCCCATGGACCAAGGAACCCCCTTCAGGAAGAGGTTGCAGGCACTGAGGAATAGCTCTTTCTGGAGCGGGAGTCACCACAGGTGCCATGACAGGCTGGGAACATGTCGGCGCAGTCTGGAACCCAGCTCACAAAGACAACAAAGGACCCGCTACTGCTCCCAGCAGCGCTATTTCCTGCAGCTCACCCGCTAGAGGTTAGGGGCCTTTTCGATCTGCTTCTGTTCCTGCTCCCCATCCCACCGACAATCCCACGAGCGTCACATATGCTGCAGTGACTCAGCCCAGGAAAGGAGCTCAGTGTCCCTCACACAAGGCCCAGGGCAGGGGCAGGTTCTGCTTCCTGACTCGCCCTGGTGCTCGGCAAACCCCACACCCTGCCTGTGCTTCCAGAGGTGCAGGGAATCCAACAAGGATCTGGTCCAGCAATTGCTGGTGTGAGCTTCCAAACTCACTGACCCAGGGGCTCACCTCTCAGACACCAGGGTGTCAGCCAGGGAGACAGTGAGCAGAGCCCGATTCCTGGAGATACAATCCTTCATTAACTCAACCCACCAGAGGATCCCTTTTATGCCATGTAACCATGGATCCATGCAACACACACAAGCCTGGACCGTTAGCAAGGGTCCAGCCCAGGCTCCTCGGCCTCTTGCAGCCAAACACTGTCTGCTGGAAATAAGTATCATAGAATATCAGGTTTGGATGGGACCTCAGGAGTTCATCTAGTCCAACCCCCTGCTCAAAGCAGGACCAATCCCCAACTAAATCATCCAACAGATTTTTGTCCCAGGTCCCTAAATGGCCCCCTCAAGGATTGAACTCATAACCCTAGGTTTAGCAGGCCAATGCTCAAACCACTGAGCTATCCCTCCCCCTACAGAACACACTCACTGCAGGGGGAGACAGCTCCACACCTGAGCTACTGCAATGCCCTGGCAGAGAGTCCTTACCTCCCCCACCCTGGCCATGTTCCTGTACGCCAGGCGCTCGGTGTCTTGGAGCCCGTCCCAACACCACAGATCACTCTCCTCTCTGATGTTCAGCCCTGGGGGAGAAAGACACACCCATTGGGGAGGTTTGGCATCTGGCTTTAATGCCTGTTTCCTTCTCTTCCCTTTGCTGGGTGAACACTGGCTGGGGTTCTCATGGCATCCACGGCCCAATGGACTGGCAGGGTCCCCACCAGGTGCTTTAGTACCTGAAGGGGGATTTGTCTCATTCGTCACAGTAATCAGGTGACCCTTACGGTCCTTGTGCTCTGGGCATGGGTGCCTGTTAATGGTGGCTGCTAATGCTGAAAACGCCCCACAGCCACTGACTTCAGGATCTGGCCCCAGCTACCCACTGGTGACATCCTACAAGCTTTGTGCCCATCCCCTGTGGTCCCTGCCCCTGCCCTCATGATGGGCTCCTTCCCTCCATGGGTCTCGATAGCTCCGTTCCTTTCCCCTCACCAGCTGGCAGCCCCCTGGGGGGGCTGATTTCTCTGGACTGGGGGACAGAGCCAGGCTCTGAGGTAAAGCAGCCAATTTCCCTGGCATCTTCGTCCCCTTCCTTTCTCCCTGAATTAGGGAGATGAGTGTGAGTCATCATCTAAGCTGGGGTCAGTCTCAGAGGAGGGAGCTTCTTTCTGTAGGGTCCCTTGGCCAGTAAGTGGGGGGCCCAAAACAGGGGCCTTCTTTCCATTGGGGTCCCTCTGCCCTGCTGCAGTTGGTCTAAGAGCAGAGGCCTTAGTTCTATTGGTGTCCCAATGGCCAGCTGGAGCTAGTCTCCAAGGGACTCATTTCTACGGGGTCCCATTGCCCAGCTGACTTTCTTACCCCTCCTCTGCAGCAGGAGCCTCTGCAACCAATAGATCCCAGCCCTGGCTTGCCGGCTGATGTCATCGGCTGGGTCAGAGAGGTAGAGACCCAGCCGCAGCACAAAGTTGCCCGCCTTGGGGAAATCGGAGGAGGTCTGGTGGAGGAGGAGAAGGGGGGAATCCATCAACATTCTGCCTTCAGCTCCCCAGCTCCCCGGGGCTAGAGCTCTGCTCCCATCCATCTGTAGGAGGCACTGGGGGAGAGGAACTAGAGCCCTCTTTCTCTCTGCCCCCAAGGGAGCTTGGAGCAAAGGGACCCACGGCCTGGGCCCTCTATGAGCACTAGCTGCCAGGCTTCTCCAGAGTAACAAGGGCACTGAGGCCAGGCACGACCCTGCCAGCCAGTGGCCTATGGAATGTCGCAGTCCCTTACGGAGCCAGGGGGGACCACTTAACCAGGGGATGAGGAATTTGACTCAAGCCCTGGCTCTGCAGGATGCTGGGGTCAAAGGTCACTTACGTCAAATCCGGAGAGGGAGGTGGCAAATCGGAGCAGGGCAGCGCTGCTCCGTATGGCCCTAGCTCTCTCCTGGGTGTTTCTGGAGTCGAGCCAGAAATGGAGGTGCTGCGGGAGAAGAAGGCAGGGGAGGGTCAGCCGGCAGGCTTACATGCTCTACAAACGAGCCTCTCCCACTCCACATGGGGCAGAGAACTTGTGCTCAGGGTGGAATATCTGACTCCTCATGTGGGGGTTCATGACACTGCCCACATCTTGCTGGGCACAAGCTGTCAGTGTCTCTCCAGCCTGGGACAAAGCTCAGCCTTGGGGCTGGTCTATTTGCTCTGAACCCCTGATCCATCAACAGCCCATCAGGATCGAGGCACATGCCCTGTGCCCCCAGACCCCAGCTCCAGAGGCCTTGGTAGGATGGATGGAGGGGCCGTGGGGACAATCACTCCAGGAACTGCCGTGTCCCCAGGACAGAAGAGCTGATTCCCTCAGTCTTCTCCTGTATCTCAGGGTCTCCCTAGAAAGGAGCCAGTAACTTTTCTCAGAGGCCTGTGTCCCAGGTCGCACAGGGGTTTCACTCTGTCAGTCCCCAGCCAGGCCTGGTGCTCACTGTTAGTGCTCAATGGAACCATGCAGAGCTCTGGCTGACAGTCCCAGCTCCTTCCCTCTGCCCCCGCCCCTTCCCCGCCACCGCTACCCCAGATGGCGGAAGGGTCCCAGCATTCAACTGCACTGATGGCTCTGGGAAAGCATGGCCATCTGGGTCCAAGCTGGGAGGACACAATGGAAACATGCTTCTTCTAGTCTCTCCTTTGCAGCCCTCCCACGGGGTTCATGGGAAATTCCCCCCCAGACCCTCCCATTCTGCTCACCTCCAAGAGGTGCTGCAGCTTGTCCGTGGTGGGGGTCTCTGCCAGCAGGCCCCCGAGCATGGTGTCCAGGCTCTCTAAGTAGGTGTTGTGCAGAGCCTGTGTCATAAATATAAAGGCAAGGGTAAACCCCTTTAAAATCCCTCCTGGCCAGAGGAAAAATCCTCTCACCTGTAAAGGGTTCAGAAGCTAAAGGTAACCTCTCTGGCACCTGACCAAAATGACCAATGAGGAGACAAGATACTTTCAAAAGCTGGGAAGAGGGAGAAAAACAAAGGGTCTGTGTCTGTCTGTGTGATGCTTTTGCCGGAGACAGAACAGGAAGGGAGTCTTAGAACTTAGTAAGTAATCTAGCTAGGTGGGTGTTAGATTATGATTTCTTGAAATGGCTGAGAAAAGAGCTGTGCTGAATAGAATGAATATTCCTGTCTGTGTGTCTTTTTTGTAACTTAAGGTTTTACCTAGAGGGATTCTCTATGTTTTGAATCTAATTACCCTGTAAGGTATTTACCATCCTGATTTTACAGAGGTAATTCTTTTCTTTTTACTTCTATTAAAAGCCTTCTTGTAAGGAAACTGAATACTTTTTCATTCTTCTAAGATCCAAGGGCTTGGGTCTGTGGTCACCTATGCACATTGGTGAGGATTTTTACCAAACCTTCCCCAGGAAGTGGTGTGCAAGGGTTGGGAGGATTTTGGGTGGAAAGGCGTGTCCAAACTTTGTTTTCCCAGTAAACCCAGATAAAGTTTGGTGGTGGTAGTGGAAATCCAAGGGCAAAGGGTAAAATACTTTGTACCTTGGGGAAGTTTTAACCTAAGCTGGTAAAAGTAAGCTTAGGAGGTTTTCATGCAGGTCCCCACAACTGTACCCTAGAGTTCAGAGTGGGGAAGGAACCTTGACAGCCTGCAAGAAGAGGGAGCACCCGTCAGTCATGGGACATGGGGCTACCCCTCTCAGGGGACCAGGAGGGTTCTCTGGGGAGCCCTGGCCAGACCCAAAAGGTACATCCTGGCCTCTGCCATTCACATCACTGCAGGGACACTTAAAAAGAGTTCATGGCTGGATGCCTGCTGGCTCTTCAATCCTTGCCCTTCGCAGTTCTCTGCGCAGGGCCTGGTACCCAGCAGAATATGGAAAAGCCAAACCGCAATGGGTGGGAGGTAGGATCCCTGGGAAAGTCCAGGCAGCAGAGCACACAATGAGGAGAAGAGGGAAGGCTGGGATCAGCCACAGAGGGGTAACGCAATCCTCACTGGCGGGAAGGGGCCCTCCCTTGCAGTTTGTGTCATCCCCCCCACCCCACACGCCCTGCCCGGGCTTGCCCCCCGCTCTGCTCACCCCTCCCCTATTCTCAGCAGCTCCATCAAACCGAGGGAGCAGGGACCAGAGGCCGCTCCTGCTCCTGGGACAGAGAAGTAGGATTATGACCTACCCGGAAGTGGGTGGTGTCCTGCCCCGTGCCCATGGTGAAAATGGTGTATTGTAGAGCCCGCAGGAGGCGTGACTCCAGCTCCAGGGCAAGTGGTGGCTTCAGTTTGCTGGAGGGAAAGAGGAGCCCGTGTTATGCTTGGCAGCACCGGAGTGGCGCTGGCAGTGTCATGCACATGACCCTCCTCCCCTGCAATGATCCCTCCCTATGGCCACTGTAACGTTACAGGAGTGAAATCACCCCCAGCCAGGAAAGAGGGGATGTTCCCAGCTCCTCTGCTGGGGGATGCAAACAGACACGGCTGGGGTTAATCTAGGCCCGAGAGGATCTGCACCAGGGTTAGAGCAGCTGGATGGGATGGTCCTGGTACCTGAGGCTGCAAACCGCGGCCATGGAGCTGGAGACGATGGAACTCGGCTCAGACACCATGGGCAGATCTTCAATCAGCTCCTGAGAGACCCCAAGGAGATAAAATTGCATGTGAGATTCAGGCCCTGTAGACCCACAGGCGCTTCCCAGGGAGGAGGCCAAAGTGCTCTGCAGAAACAGTCAGTGTCACCCCCACCCCCAACCAGCTGGCCTCCCCATTCCTCCCATCCATCAAACTTACTCTTTCCTTCCTCCTCTCCCACCCAATTCTTCCCTCCCCTCAGCCTCAGCTGCCCCTCCGGCCTTACAGTTTCCCCACTGCCAGTTCCCCATCAGTGTCAGAATTTCCTCTTTCCCTGCTCCCCAGTCCTCAGCCCCAGGAAGCCCTGTCCTCTGCTTCCCCCTCCAGCCCCACTAACTCTTCCTCCCATGTTGGGCTCCCTCACCCCAGGAGCCGAGCACGGGGTCCCACTCACCGCAATGCTCTCCACGAGGGCCGCTTTGGAGAAGTGCGGCTCCAGAGTGTCCCACCCCTGCTGCTGTGCCGACAAGCACAGACGTGGGACAGCGTGGAGGAAGCGGAGCTGTTTGGCCCTGTCCTCCACCCACTAAGAATGGGGTTGTGGGAGAGAGAGAGAGAGAGAGAGAGAGAGAGATGGTCAGGTAGGGACCTCCCCACCCCACCTACAAAAGCTCCAGGTCTCAGGACCTCCCTGGAGTTGGACAGGGAAAGCCGCCCCTCTTCCCAAAACCAGTATCACCCTGCACAGACTAGGGTTGTAACTGGGGCAGTGTCTGCGGGGAGCGGACACCTTGGCCTGCATGAGATGAACACCCCCACTTTGGGGTGCCAGGTAACAGGGGAGAAGTGCCCCCCATTGCGGGTGATGGATTCTCTGGGACAAGACCCCGAATGTGGGTGGGGATGGAACAAGGGGCAGGACAGACTTGGGGGCAGTGCAGCTGGAAGATTTTTGTACCTCAACTCTGCCCTGGAGGTGCTGCTGGATGACCCTGATGGTGTCTTGTTCAGGGGACACATCCTCCTCCTCCTCCTCCTCCTCCAGCTGGGCACTGAGGGTCTCTGCACCAGGGAGAGAAGGAGAAAAGCATCATTTATGCTACTGCTGTGAGAATGCAGGGTAGAGAAATGGCTCAATGTCCCCCATCCTCAACAAGGAACCCCATGGCATCAAGGTCCCCACCCTGCCCTTCCCAGAGATGACCTCAGCCCCATCAGCCTCAGGGCCCCGTGGCCATCAGCCCCCACCCAACATTACCAGGGGAGGCTGGAGTTCCCCCAACTCTGCCCAGCATCTCCTGCCATGGAGTGTGGCTGGGCCACTCCCACTGGTGTCAGTGGGGCTCCCGTGGCTCCGTCGTGGTGCCTTGGTGAGCCAATGGGCACAGGGTGTGTCATAAATATCAAGGGAAGGGTAACCACCTTTGTGTATACAGTGCTATAAAATCCCTCCTGGCCAGAGGCAAAACCCTTTCACCTCTAAAGGGTTAAGAAGCTAAGATAACCTCGCTAGCACCTGACCCAAAATGACCAATGAGGGAACAAAATACTTTCAAATCTGGAGGGGGGCGGGGGACTAATCAAGGGTTTTGTCTGTCTGTGTAATGCTTTTGCTGGGGACAAATCAGAAATGCAAGCCTTCCAACTCCTGTTAAGTTAGTAAGTAATCAAACTAGCAAATGTGTTAGATTTTCTTTTGTTTAATGGCTGGTAAAATAAGCTGTGTTGGAGGGAATGTATATTCCTGTTTTTGTGTCTTTTTGTATCTTGAGGTTTTGCCTAGAGGGATTCTCTGTGTTATAAATCTGATGATCCTGTAAGGTATTTACCATCCTGATTTTACAGAGATAATTCTTTTACCTTTACTTTTATTAAAATTCTTCTTTTAAAAAACTAACTAATTTTTCATTGTTCTTAAGAACCAAGGGCTTGGGTCTCGGTTCACCTGTACCAATTGGTGAGGATTATTATTAAGCCTTTGCAGGAAAGGGGGTGTAGAGCCTTGGGGGATATTTTGGTGGGGGAAGATGACTCCAAGTGGTCTCTTTCCCTGTTCTTTGTTTAAAATGCTTGGTGGTGGCAGCATACTGTTCAAGGACAAGGCAAAGTTTGTACCTTGGGGAAGTTTCTAACCTAAACTGGTAAAAACAAGCTTAGGGGGTCTTTCATGCAGGTCCCCACATCTGTACCCTAAAGTTCAGAGTGGGGAAGGAACCTTGACATGATGGCAGTGGTGGGATCATTTTGGACCAGAAGCACAGCAGGATTTTAAAAGGTTTTGTAAAAGGTGATTGCAGCTGTAGATTTTGTCTCTCTGTCTGGGGGACAGAGCAGCAGGCATAACAAAAGGAGTTTTCTGTAGGCTGAGAACAGCTATCAAAGAAAAAAGGTATCGGGTTACAGCACAGCAAAATTTTACAAGTCAGGGTTTTTGGGTTTTTTGCTTTATTTCTAACTCTTGGGTGTAAAGTGAGTTAAAAACAGAGAGGTTAAGAGGACAGAATGCCATGTTCAACAGAAGCTGCAATTAGCCAGATCTGAGGCTGAGGAAAAACAAAAGGAACATAAAAGATGGGTCGAACTCAGGCAGAGAAAATGAAGGCAAAAAAAGAAATGGAGGCAAAGGAAAAAGAAATGGAGGAGAGGAAAAAAGAAAAGAAGCATGCAGAGGAGAAGAAGAAAAAAGAGAGGAAGCATACAGTGGAGATGGAGAAGGCAAAGGCTCAGCAGAATATACTAAATAACCCTAACAATCCTTCCCCAACAATCCACAAATCCTTCCCCAACAATCCATTACACTATGTCCACAGTATAATGAATCCAGTGATATTGCTGAATATTTTCTCACCTTTGAGAGACTTTGCACACTCCATCAAATCCCTGAAGCTCACAAGATGACCAGATCGGCCGCAAGATTGCCTGGAAGAGCTCTGGACATATTCAATAAGATGGTGATTGAGGAGGCTTCGAACTATAATAAATCCAAGGGTTTGGTTTTAAAACAATTTCAAGTTACACCTGAAACTTACAGAGTAAAAGTGAAAGCCCTTAAGAGAGGACCTGGACTAAGTAATGTGGCTTATGTAAACCAGAGAACAGATCTGTTTGAGAAATGGCTCAATGGACAGCATGTAACTAGCTTTGGAGGAATACGGGATTTGATAATACAGGAGCAATTCCTGAATATGTCCAAGGATGATAGAAAGCAGTGTTTATGGGATAAAAAAATGGACTCAGCAGGAAGTCTTGCTTTTTATGCTGATCTATACAAGCAGTCCCAGACTGTCAGAGAGGCGGGGCAAACCGGAACAAAACGGGTGGAGGGAGGAGAGAGGAACAACCCTGGTCACAGTTGGAGCGGATACCAGAAGGGACACCCTCAGACCACATCCTACTACCCGGGGCAGCCCAAGGCCCCAACTACACCCCAAGGAACACTCCAGACACCTTGTTGTCCCACCACACCGTTCTTCAGCAACCCACCTCGCCCCAGTGACCAGTCAGCTGGGCAAAGTTTTAAATGTAACAAGCCGGGACATGTAAAGCCCAACTGCCCCAGGAACCCCTGGAAATTATAGTTCATTGCACCAAAATCACACCACAGGTCCTCAGGCCCAGATGCCTCCCAGACACCCTCAGAATGGAGGGAAACTGTGAGTGTGGGCAGGAAGAAGGTCACAAAATGGAGGGACACCGGAGTATTGGCTATCCAGGCTTCCTTAGTGGACCCCAATTTAATTGACCCAGAGGTCCAAGTGACAATTCAACCCTTCAAGGCCAACCGTTTTGACTTGCCTACAGACAAGTTGTCTGTTCGCTACAAGGGCTTGTCAGGAACGTGGACTTTTGCAGTCTATGATAATTATCCCATCCCCATGCTGTTGAGGGAAGACTTAGCCAATCATGTGAAGCTAGCCAAGAAGGTGGGAATGGTCACCCGCAGACAGGCTAAGCAAGCTGTCACACCTAGCTCTATTTCGGAGACTTCTACCAGGACGCACTCAAAGATATTGGAACCAGACCCCATACAAACGTCTGCAACAGCAGTAGTGAATCCAGTCACAGAGACCCAGACAGAGCCAGTCCCAGAACTGGAACCGGCAAAAAAAACAGCACCAGACCCATTGCCAGCACTGAATCCAGTACTTGCAACCCCAACACCAGAGGGCCCCACCCAACCTGCACTGGCAGCAGCAGATAACCCTACACAAGAGGCTCAGCCAGAGCCTAAACCCCAACATAGTGCACCAGCCAAGAGCGGTTCACAGTCAACTAAAACAGCCCCATCACCTGCATCGCTTCCAGAGGGACCAAGCCCAGGTCCACAATCCAATCAGGAATTGATGTCTCCAGCATCAAGGGAACAGTTCGAGACCAAACAGAAAGCAGATCAAAGCCTCCAGAGAGCTTGGACGGCGGCACGGAACAACCCACCGCCTCTCAGCTCTTCGAATCAATCCAGGTTTGTTGTAAAAAAAGGACTTTTATACAAGCAAACTCTTTCTGGTGGATACGAGGAAAACTGGCATCCTCAGAGACAGTTGGTAGTTCCAACTAAGTACCAGGTAATGCTATTAAGCTTAGCCCATGATCATCCTAGTGGCCATGCTGGGGTGAACAGAACCAAAAACCATTTGGGAAAGTCGTTCCACTGGGAGGGAATGGGCAAGAATGTTTCTACCTATGTCCGGTCTTGTGAGGTGTGCCACAGAGTGGGAAAACCCCAAGACCAGGTCAAAGCCCCTCTCCAGCCACTCCCCATCATTGAGGTTCCATTTCAGCAAGTAGCTATAAATATTCTGGCTCCTTTTCCAAAAAAGACAGCCAGAGGAAAGCAGTACATACTGACTTTCATGGATTTTGCCACCCGATGGCCAGAAGCAGTAGCTGTAAGCAACACCAGGGCTAAAAGTGTGTGCCAGGAACTAGCAGACATTTTTGCCAGTGTAAGTTGGCCCTCCGACATCCTTACAGATGCAGGAACTAATTTCCTGGCAGGAACTATGGAATGCCTTTGGGAAGCTCATGGGGTGAACCACTTGGTTGCCACTCCTTACCACCATCAAACAAATGGCATGGTGGAGAATTTTAATGAAACTTTGGGGGCCATAATATGTAAATTTGTAAATAAGCACTCCAATAATTGGGACCTAGTGTTGCAGCAGTTGCTTTTTGACTACAAAGCTGTACCACATCCCAGTTTAGGGTTTTCACCATTTGAACTTGTATATGGCCACAAGGTTAAGGGGCCATTACAGTTGGTAAAGCAGCAATGGGAGGGGTTTACACCTTCTCCAGGAACTAACATTCTGAACTTTGTAACTAACCTGCAAAACACCTGCCAAACCTCTTTAGCCCTTGCCAAAGAAAACCTACAGGATGCTCAAAAAGAGCCAAAAGCCTGGTATGATAAACATGCCAGAAAGCATTCCTTCAGTGTAGGGGACCAGGTCATGGTCTTGAAGGCACTCTAGGCCCACAGAATAAAAGCGTTGTGGGAAGGGCCATTAATGGTCCAAGAGCTCCTGGGAGCTGTTAATTTTCTCATAGCATTCCCCACCTCCAACCGAAAGCCTAAGGTGTACCATATTAATTCTCTAAATCCCTTTTATTCCAAAGAATTAAAGATTTGTCAGTTTACAGCCCAGGGAGGAGATAACGCTGAGTGGCCTAAAGGTGTCTACTACAAAGGAAAAAGTGATGGTGGTGTGGAAAAGGTAAACCTCCCCATTACCCTTGGGCATATGCAGCGACAGCAAATCAAGGAGCTGTGCACTAGCTACACGCCGACGTTCTCAGCCACCCAGGACTGACTGAACGGGCATACCACTCCATTGACACAGGTAATGCTCACCCAATTAGAGCCCGACCTTACCGGGTGTCTCCTCAAGCTAAAACTGCTATAGAATGGAAGATCCAGGATATGCTACAAATGGGTGTCACCTGCCCCTCTGGCAGTGCATGGGCATCTCCAGTGGTTCTAGTTCCCAACCCAAATGGGGAAATACGTTTTTGCATGGACTACCATAAGCTGAATGCTGTAACACTCCCAAACAACTATCCAATGCCACGAACAAATAAACTAGTGAAGAAACTGGGACGGGCCCAGTTCATCCCTATCTTGGACTTAACCCAGGGGTACTGGCAGGTACCGCTAAATAAATCCGCCAAGAAAAGGTCCGGCTTCATCACACATGTCGGGCTGTATGAATTTAATGTGCTCTCTTTCAGGCTGCAGAATGCACCCGCCACCTTCCAAAAACTTGTAGATGGTCTCCTAGCGGAATTGGAAAAATGTGCAGTCACAGACCTTGATGATGTGGCCATATTTTTGGAATCCTGGGCAAAACACCTGGAACACCTACAAAAAGTCTTCAAGCGCATAAGGGAGGCAAAACTAACTGTTAAGACTAAAAAGTGTCAAATAGGCCTAAACAGAGTAGCTTACCTTGAACATCAGGAGGGTCAACAACTATCAACCCCCTACAGGCCAAAGTGAATGCTATCCAAAAGTGGCCTGTCCCAAAGTAAAAAAAACAAAAAAAAACTGGTCCAATCCTTCTTAGGCTTGGCCAGATATTACAGGCCATTTGTTGCGCAATACAGCCAAATCGCCAATTTCAAGTTACACCTAAAACTTACAAAGTAAAATTTCAAACCCTTAAAAAAGGCCTGAACTAATGTGGCTTATGTAAACCAAATAACAAATCTGTTTCATAAATGGCTCAACAAACGGGCTGTTACTAACTTTGAAGGAAATGTATATTCCTGTTTTTGTGTCTTTTTGTAACTTAAGGTTTTGCCTCAAGAAATTCTCTGTTTTAAATCTAATTACCCTGTAAGGTATTTACCATCCTAACTTTATATAGGTGATTCTTTTCTCTTTTCTTTAATTAAAATTCGTCTTTTAAACACCTAATTAATTTTTCATTGTTCTTAAAATCCAAGACTTTGGGTCTGTGTTCACCTTTACCAATTGGAAAAAATTATTATGAAGCCTTCCCCAGGAAAGGGGGTGTAGTGCTGGGGGAAATATTTTGGGGGAAAACGTCTCCAAGTGGTCTCTTTCCCTGTTCTTTGTTTAAAATGCTTCGTGGTGGCAGCAGACTGTTCAAGGACAAGGCAAAGTTTATACCTTGGGAAAGTTTTTTTAACCTAAGCTGGTAAAAATAAGCTTAGGGGTCTTTCATGCAGGTCCCTACCTCTGTACCGTAAAGTTCAGAGTAGGGAAGAAACGTTGACAGGGTGTTACTAGTCCCCCGCTGCCCCTGTCCTCCCCCCTGTCCCGTGGGTCTCCCCTCACCTGCAGAGAGGGAGCCTTCAGCCTCAGGGCTCTCAGACCCCACGGAGGGGCTGCTGGCCCCTCGGGAGAAGGAGGAGCTGCTGGTCCCCGTGCCAGAGTCGCCCAGCTCCTGCTCTGGGCTGGCTGGGGGCTCCTCGGTGGCCAGGCTGGTGGATGGCTCCGGTTGGGCACTGGGGTGCGGCTCCTGGCTCCTCCGCTTCCTGTGAAGGAAGCTGCAGAGCCACCTTCCCAGGCTCCCACCCTCTCTTGGGTCCCTCCTACATAGCATCACCCTGGGCCACCTCCATTTGGAACCAGAAGGGGCCTCAGGGCATGCTAAGGGAGCTGGTGTCTTCCTCCTCCTCCAGAAAGCCAGGGAGCTCCTCCTCCTCGCCTGGCCACTGGCCTCTTCCCCGCCCGCGGGGACAGAGGGGCCGCTCTCCTCCTGGGAAAGCTGGCTGATGCTCCCTACCGGCTCCGGAGCCACCAGCCCGGCCTTCCTCCTCAGCATCCGCCTCAGACGCTGCATCCTGGGAATGAGTGGGGAGCAGCCATGAGTCTGGGTTCAAGGCAGCCTCTCATTAATGTGCCTGCCTGTTCCTCCATCCACCTCCCCTCCGCTGAGGCAATTTCTCCTCACCACACACCCCACCCCAGAGCATGGGGGCTGCCATCCACACCCACTGGCAGCAGCTCACAGCACAGGCTGCTCCCAATGTTCCCCCTCACCCCTGGGGCCCTGTGACACCAGGGGAGTCTCGTCCTTTCAGAGCAGTGGGGCTCTCTGTTAGTTTGGACAAGCAGCTCCCTCCACCCCAGAAGGTCCCGCTCCCTCCCAGGCCAGGGAAAGAGCAGCACCCGGACAGTCCCCAGCGAAAGTTCACAAGGTGCCAATGCTGGGAGGGAGGAGTCGCCCTCAGTTCCCACTGATTTCACTGATTGCGGTTGTGGGTGTTCAGCACCTGGCAGGTTCTGCCCTCCCCAAAGACTCTCGACGTGGGGAACAATCTCCTGCAAGGGAAGGGCTGGGAGCCCTCTTGCTGGCCCATTCCCACCACACTGGGGATGGCTCTGGAGAACTCCACTCACTTGCTCTAGATGGGAAAGCGCTGGGTGGCAGATACTCACCGAGGCCTAGTCTCTTGCCCTCCTCCTTGATCTCCTGCACCCAGGTGGGCTGGAAAGGGTGCTGCCCAATGCTCTGCCAGCAGAGCAGGGAGTAGAAGCCTGCAGATCGAAAGTGGCTGTGAAAAGAAGATGAGTTTTATTGTCAGGGGATGGATAAACTCAGCCTAGCAACCGGGGGTTTACAACATTGACCTATGGCCAGCAGCACACCTCCCATCTCCAGGTCTCCTCGTACCACAAGCACATTCCTGAAGCGTGATGACCCAAGGGCTGTAGGGGAGTGTCCCCAGCCCCAGTGAGGGAAACAGAGGCCTGGGCAGGAGAAGCCTCTGCCTCAGGGTCGTTGAGGGAGTCAGGGATAGAGCCGGGGATGGAGCCTTTGTCCAGGCTCCCGCACTAACCACGAGAGGAACAGTCCCTTCCAGAGCTGGGAAGTGCCAGCGGGACTCGATTCCCAGTCTCCCTGGCTCTGAGTGTGACTTGTTGTTGTGACTGAGGCAGGGGGGTGGGAATCTGGACTCCTGGCTTTCACTGGTGATTTTCTTCTATTCCCAGTCTCCCTGGCCCTGAGTGTGACCTATGGAGGTGGTGGAATCTTCATCCTTAGAGATTTGTAAGACCCAGCTTGACCAAAAAAATCATCTATTTTAAATTAAGGGAAAAATTTATGAAAATCTCTTCAATAATTTAAAGAGAAGAGGAAAAAATAACATGAAATCGAACATGTTCACTGCCAAGTTTTTGAGAGAGTCACACCACTGACATGATAGCTAAAGCCCTGGAAGCAAAGTTAGCTGAAATGCTAAGCCAGCTTTGGACAGCAATAGCTTCCTTGGAAGGTGCAGAAACTATTGTCTTCTTTTCAGTTTATTCAAAGAGTTCAGTTCAATGACTCGTTCGTTGAAATTCAAGAAAGCCACTGAGAGTTCACAAAACAGGCAACTTCTTTTCCTCCCTCAATCTATGGATAAAAACTAGGTGTGAGGGGATGGATATACTAGTTCATAAATCTAGAAACACGTGAAAACCAGAACGTATCTTTTTAGTTCACTAACCACACTTCAAATTTCCTTTGTTTAAGAAATCAGTTTTAAATGCAAAACATTTTCATACAACGTTTTTCTTATGCTTCTCTTTCTAGCTCCAGCATGACCGTGGTTTGTGACCAAAGAGAGGTCACTTCTTTTCTCTTTCCCTCTCTATCATGGAGATGGAGAAAATTCTCTAAGTCCTAGCAGGCAAGAGATTTGAGCACGTCAGGCGTGTTAGAGCCCTTGTGCTCTAAAGGACAATGGGTGATTGTTGTTTGGGGCAAGAACCCCAACAGATTTGATACTTGTCCCCCATCCAAAGCCAATAACACATCTCTGTATTTTCAATCATGAGTTAGGCATTCTCAGCACTCCTCTATCTCCCGCAGCCCTCAGGTGTTCCTTGGATTATGGAGGCTTGGTTGCAAAGAGGACTGGAATTTTTTTACTGGCTTCCTGGGTGTCCCTAGCCAATGAGGGTCTCAGTCTGGCCTCCGAGGCCCACACCCCCCAGACACTGAAGATCAGGATGGATAGATTTCAATTCACATTTTTTGTCTTTGTATTTTTGAATTATTTTCCTAATGAAAGATTGATTCTCATGAAATTCACAGAGCTGGCAGATGACAGAACAAGGAGCAATGATCTCAAGTTGCAGTGTGGAAGGCTTGGATATTAGGAAAAACTTTTTCACTGGGAGGGTGGGGATGCCTTTGAATCTGCTAGGATAGGGTCCCCCATCTTCTACTTAGAGCCTATATTTTTTCTTACCTTCTACACAGATGACGATTTCTTTCCACACAATCAATACAGTTATAAAAATAATCCCGAGAATCTCCTCCACACCAACCGTCTCTTGGTCCCCACTGAGAGACCGCGAGATGGAGGCTTGCTGCAGCAAGGCTACAGGGGTCTCCGAGGTTCCCCCTGCCCCGCACCCCTGTCCTGCCGGGCTGTTGTCAAGGGAGCTCTGTGGGGTCACACCCGCCTCATCATCTTTGCCCAATAGGCTGAGTTCCTGCCAAAGGCCTTTGTGAAGTCACTGCCACACTCACCTTTCCCTTGCAGGCCTGATGTCTGCCCCTGGCCAGCCCGGTTGGATGTTTGAGCTGCACCCTGGATCTCCCCACTTGCTCATTATTGATTCTGGGGAGCAAGCAGGCCACCCAGTAAAACAGCAGAGTCTATTCCTCACCCCACACTGGGTTTTCGACACAGACATAGATTGTGAAACTATTTGATCTCCTAATCCGGCCTCTATTTCACTGGCTATGACATTTCACACGCTTACCACCATATTAAGCCCAATTGCTTGTAATTCACAAAAAGGTGCCATGGCACCTTCCAGAATGATAAGCAGTTGTGATGGGAGGATACCAGGAAACAGAGAATCCACCTCTTCCCCAGGCCCTACGCTACCAGCACTCCCAGCTATCTTCGAGACGCCACCGACATCCTGGGGAAACTACAATCCATCAGTGATCTTCCAGAAAAGGCCATCCTGGCCACCATGGATGTAGAAGCCCTCTACACCAACATTCCACACAAAGATGGACTACAAGCCATCAGGAACAGTATCACCGATAATGTCATGGCAAACCTGGTGGCTGAAGTTTGTGACTTTGTCCTCACCTATAACTATTTCACATTTGGGACAATGTATACCTTCAAATCAGCGGCACTGCCATGGGTATCCGCATGGCCTGACAGTATGCCAACATTTTTATGGCTGAGTTAGAACAATGCTTCCTCAGCTCTCGTCCCCTAATGCCCCTACTCTACTTGCGCTACATTGATGACATCTTCATCATCTGGACCCATGGAAAAGAAGCCCTTTAGGAATTCCACCATGATTTCAACAATTTCCATCCCACCATCAACCTCAGCCTGGACCAGTCCGCACAATAGATCTACTTCCTGGACACTACGGTGCTAAGAAGGGATAGTCACATAAACACCATCCTATACCGGAAACCTACTGACCGCCATGCTTACCTACATGCCTCCAGCTTTCATCCAGACCACACCACACAATCCATTGTCTACAGCCAAGCTCCACGATACAACTGCATTTGCTCCAACCCCTCACACAGAGACAAACACCTACAAGATCTCTATCAAGCATTCTTACAACTACAATACCAACCTGCTGAAGTGAAGAAACAGATTGACAGAGACAGAAGAGTACCCAGAAGTTACCTACTACAGGACAGGCCCAACAAAGAAAATAACAGAACGCCACTAGCCATCACCTTCAGCCCCCAACTAAAACCTCTCCAACGCATCATCAAGGATCTACAACCTATCTTTAAGAATGACCCATCACTCTCACAGATCTTGGGAGACAGGCCAGTCCTTGCTTACAGACAGGCCCACAACCTGAAGCAAATACTCACCAGCAACTACACACCACACCACAGAACCACTAACCCAGGAACCTATCCTTGCAACAAAGCCCGTTGCCAACTGTGTCCACATATCTATCCAGGGGACACCATCATAGGGCCTAATCACATCAGCCACACTATCAGAGGCTCGTTCACCTGCACATCTACCAATGTGATATATGCCATCATGTGCCAGCAATGCCCCTCTGCCATGTACATTGGCCAAACTGGACAGTCTCTATGTAAAAGAATAAATGGACACAAATCAGATGTCAAGAATTATAACATTCAAAAACTGGTTGAAGAACACTTCAATCTCTTTGGTCACTCGATTACAGACCTAAAAGTGGCAAGTCTTCAACAAAAAAACTTCAAAAACAGACTCCAGTGAGAGACTGCTGAATTGGAATTAATTTGCAAACTGGATACAATTAATTTAGGCTTGAATATAGCCTGGGAGTGGATGGGTCATTTCACAAAGTAAAACTATTTCCCCATGTTTATCCCCCCGCCACCACCCGCTGTTCCTCAGACGGTCTTGTCAACTGCTGGAAATGGCCCACCTTGATTATCACAACAAAAGATTTTTTATTTTTTGTTTTTTTCCCTCTCTCCTGCTGGTAATAGCTCACCTTACCTGATCACTCTCATTACAGTGTGTATGCTAACACCCATTGTTTCATGTTCTCTGTGTATATGAAATCTCCCCACTGTATTTTCCACTGCATGCATCTGATGAAGTGAGCTGTAGTTCACGAATGCTTATGCTCAAATAAATGTGTTCGTCTCTAAGGTGCCACAAGTCCTCCTTTTCTGTTTGTTTCAGTGGTTAGTCTCCCTCACTGTCAAAAATGTGTGCCTTACTTCTCATCTGAATTTCTCTGGCTTCAACTGACAGCTGTTGGTTCTTGTTTTGCCTTTCTTGGCAAGATCGAATTAGCCCGGCCCCATGAAATCTGATCTCCCTGTCCTGCTGGGATCCCTCCAGCCAGGAGAACCCAGTAGGGGCCTCCTAGCTGTTTGTCTGCTGGGCTGGGGATATCAGATGCACCAGAGGCATGCAGAAGTGAGTGCACTGCATCAGCCCGGCATTGGGCTCAGGGGTTTGGCCTTGGCAACTTCTGCTCCAGCCACGTCTCTGGGTGTCTGGGCTAGGGGCTTCTGACCCCCGTGGCTGCAGCCAAGGCTGGGGTGCTGAGCTCAGGACTTTCATGCCCCTCCCCACTGCTCTCAGCACTCTGGGTGTCTGCCCGGCATCTGCAGCTGGGGCTCAGGGCATCCCTTGCAGTTCCTTCTGGGGCTCAGGGGTCCATTTTTAAGGATGTCCCCAAATTGGTCCTTGCATTAATTTGCCAGGGGACTAGTAGGTAGGAGCCCCCAGCTGAGGTGCTCTCAGCAGCAGGGACCCATCCGCACATCTTAGAACCTCCTCTCACTTCAGAAAGATTCTTGGCAGCTGCCCTCAGAGCCCAGGTCTGAAGGCAGCACGGAAGTGAGCGTGGCAATGCTGTAACCCCCCTACAACAACCTCTGAACTCCCCCACGATCCCATTTTGGTTGGGACTCCCAGCAAACGAAATATCATTGAGATGGACATGTTCCAACGAGACAATTCAATTAAGAGTAGGATACCAGAGGAGGAAAAATCACTTTTGTCGTGGCAATGAGGGTGGCCCATTTCAAACAGTTGACCAGAAGGTGTCAGTAAGAATAGGGGGAAATTAGTATGGGGGAAGTTAGGACTTTTGGCTGCAGAATTTTATTTCAGTTTTTATGAGATTGTGTCTTTTAGGTTTTCTGGCACACAAGCAGAGAAGTTAGAGAAAAACATAAACGATTCTTGCTTGAAGTTTGCAATGTCTCGCTAATTTCTTTCTTAAGACCAGAACAAAAACACATAAGAACCCCAGAATCAGAAGGAGAGAATGTAAGCTTCTGCCTATAACAGAGAGGCACAATTCACTGGGTACCTGCTGACTGACTGCTGCTACACCCCCACTGAGCTGCTTAGCATGCAAGTAGGTCCAGGAACCGTGCCCAAAATTTAAAGTCGCAGTATTCAATTTTAACACAACCACAAATACACCAGAGCATCCAAATTTTCTGTTTTACAAGGTCTCTCCTTGTTTTGGAACACTGGTTTCTAAACATGCCATCGGGACTTTGAATCAAATTTCAGCTACTAATGAGCATGTGTGTGGAACAATCACTAATGTGCATTCGGTGTTATGTTGTAGGTTTCTTTAGGAAATCTGGGGAAACAGGAGCACTGGGAAAGCCTATTTCCCCCCCCCCCACACACACACACACTGCACATTTGCTGCCCACTGGTGCTGCCTGAGCAGTAGCATTGTGACATCAGAGATAATCCACCACTCAGCACTCCCTGCCTCCAGCTCCTTGTCACACCTGGGGAGAATGACTAGCCCCTGGCTGCCATGGCAACAGCTACCTGTGACAACTGCTTGCCCCCTTCTTACCAGAACATCATCACAGAAAGGAAGTTTGTAATGAAACAGGACCAGATTTGGATAAGCAGGACAGTCTCCTGCTGGGCTCATTTGGGTTTGTACTGTGGTACTGTACAGTGTTTCTTTTCAAAGAGCAATTGTTTGCTACTTTCCTTTGTAAAGGCTCAGTGAAAATAAGATGCAAAATTCCTGCTCTTTTACTTGGATATTGTTTATCTGCTTCTTACAAATTGAGGATTAGAGCTTAGAACTTTCACTGATACTGAAGTTGCAGAAAATGAGTTTTATTTTAATACAGTTTAATTTCATTACTTTCTATACTCTAATCAACACAGCACTGAGTGGTGAAAAGGGACCTTCACAAAGATAAGAATGGCAATAAAATATATACTGAAAACAACAGATGAGTAAGAGCTTTATTGCTTAAACCGCACATATATAACAGATGTTCTTTCTATTCAAAAACAAAGGAAATTAAGAAACCAAAAACCCTTCATTTAACACTTCTTAGGTTAGCTTTCATCAATAAATTAAACCATCAAATAATTAGGAAATACAAAGTCAAGGTTTAAAAAGGATTAAAAGGTTACAAAGTTTAGCATTTTTAGGTTAGCAAATGTCCAAATAAGTGTTGCCGTGGTACCCTTAATTCAGTCCTTTTGTGCCTTTGCCCGATGATGCAGACGTTAATTACATGATCCCATGTTATTTTTTTCCCTCGCGACTCCTGCCTTATTCAGTGCACAGAATTCTCTGCTCTGGGGCTGTGTATTGAAGGAGTCTGTTGTCTGCAGGATCCCTGCCTCATTTATTGCACAGTTAATGTTTCATGGGCAATACTCATTCTGGTATTTCCTAACTTGAGAGTACTTGACTTCGTAGCCTTGGTCCTAATTTTTATGGCTTACTTTACTGAGGAGACCAACCTTTATGACAAAGGTGGGTTTTCTTTTGTTTTTTGTTTGTTTTTTGGTGATGTATCCGTTATTTATCTCTTCAGTAACAATCGTGTGTGCTTTACAAAACAGAAAAAGTAAGGACACTCCCTAAAACTGTTACGAATTATACCTGATAGGACACGCACACAAATGCTACGAATTACACCTGGTAGGACATGCACACAAATGCTGTTATGAATTATACCTGATAGGTCACGCACAGTTCGAATCTAGGCTGAGGCACATAAACAAAGTCCACAACTGCAGAGTTCCCACAAAACACCAAGTTTATTGCGCTCGAGCATGGTGCCTCCCTGCTAGCCAGGAGGGGACCTCGAATACAGATTATACAAAGGTTATATACTTTTTAGAAAAGCATATTGCCCTCCTGCATTGGAAACCTTAGCCAATAAACAAACCCTTTTCTTATCTACCACCTATCCCTGCTTGGTGCATTCCTCGTGCTAAACCAGTATGTTAATTACACAGCATGGTCCTAAAGCCATGCATCGGGAACTTTTATCATCAGGATGGGAGGCCTCACATCACAGGCCAGGAGATAGGGAGTTAGAGACTGACAAAAAACAGATACTGGGAGTCAAGGCAGGCTGGAGACAAGGAGGAGGATTTTCACAGGGATGCAGTGTCTAAGGAAAACTTCTCCTGGTGCATGATGTGCTTGCTTTTAGACAATGATGGGCCCCAAACCAAAATGGAGTCACATGTGCTAACTTTTCCTTAACAATAGAAAGACTTTATGATGTAAAGAAGATGGACACATAGAAAGAAAGCAGGATATGTAAGGACTACTAATTTCTTTCTTTCTTTTCTTTCGATGAATAGTTGTCACAAATATAAAGGGAAGGGTAAACCCCTTTAAAATCCCTCCTGGCCAGAGGAATAATCCTCTCACCTGTAAAGGGTGAAGAAGCTAAAGGTAACCTCGCTGGCACCTGACCAAAATGACCAATGAGGAGACAAAAGCTGGGAGGAGGGAGAACAACAAAGGGTCTGTGTCTGTCTGTATGATGCTTTTGCCGGGGACAGAACAGGAATGGAGTCTTAGAACTTTTAGTAAGTAATCTAGCTAGGTATGTGTTAGATTATGATTTCTTGAAATGGCTGAGAAAAGAGCTGTGCTGAATAGAATGACTATTCCTGTCTGTGTGTCTTTTTTGTAACTTAAGGTTTTGCCTGGAGGGATTTTTCTCTATGTTTTGAATCTAATTACCCTGCAAGGTTTCTATCATCCTGATTTTACAGAGGTGATTCCTTTACTTCTATTAAAAGTCTTCTTGTAAGGAAAATGAATGCTTTTTCATTCTTCTAAGATCCAAGGGTTTGGGTCTGCGGTCACCTATGCACATGGGTGAGGATTTTTACCAAACCTTCCCCAGGAAGTGGGGTGCAAGGGTTGGGAGGATTGGGGGGGGAAAGACGTGTCCAAACTCCATTTTTTCAGAAACCCAGATAAAGTTTGGTGGTGGCAGTGGAAATCCAAGGGTAAAATAATTTTGTACCTTGGGGAAGTTTTAACCTAAGCTGGTAAAAGTAAGCTTAGGAGGTTTTCATGCAGGTCCCCACATCTGTACCCTAGAGTTCAGAGTGGGAAAGGAACCTTGACAAGTGGAAATCCAAGGGTAAAATAATTTTGTACATTGGGGAAGTTTTAACCTAAGCTGGTAAAAGTAAGCTTCAGAAATTTTCAATTTCAGTAATTTCAGATTTACTGCACACTGGAAAGGCCATGACCACATTATAGAGGAAGAATAACGTATTTAAAATAGGGTTCAGAGTAGCAACCGTGTTAGTCTGTATTCGCAAAAAGAAAAGGAGGACTTGTGGCACCTTGGAGACTAACCAATTTATTTGAGCATATAAATAAATTTGTTAGTCTCTAAGGTGCCACAAGTATTTAAAATACTTAATTTTAAAACAATGTTTAATTTTTAATGCTGAACTCATCAATTTCATTTAAGGTCAGGTAGGATGGGTATCTGAGGTGGACACACATTGAGTATATATCCCAAACAATTCAGAAAAGCCATTTTTGGGAAAAAGCAATCCAAAATATTTCTGTGTCCAGTGTATCCATAAGCATTTTTTTAAAGAAATAATGAATTGAGGTTGAGCTGCTAAAAGCACGTTCTCTACCTGTTGATTTGAACCCATCACTTTTCTCTTTGAATCCCTCTGCTCACTCCTAATCTGATATTCAATCAGATTTAAATTATTGGTCACCTTTTCAAGGAAACTCTGTCTCCTACCTAGATGAGCTTTACCCTTGTAAAGAATTCCATTTCATTGTGGCAGACAAGAGTAAATGTTGACCACAGTCTTTGTCCTGTAGCGTTAGTTGATTTTTTAGATACACTAGACCAAGGCCATTGAACACCTTGAAGATAAAGACCAAGATTTTGAACTTGAATGCTACTGCATTTCAACCTTGGAGGGTTCACCTGGTGCATAGGGAATGGGATTTTTTTAATCATGAGGCATTTGTGTTTCATCAAAGAAGAAAATCTTCTACAAAGGACCAGCTGTTGTGAAATCAGGTTTTCTCCAAATATTACTCCTGGAGGAATTCTGTACCACTGTAGGCATGCATAATTAATGAGCCATGCAGATCTTTAATTTTTTGTGTAGAAAAAAAAGCTTCTGCCAAAATGTTGCTGCATTCCACCTTTTGCCCACCAGAGGGCACTGTGTCACAAGAACAGCAGCAGATACCCGCAGAAAATAATAATTACCACTGGCGGGGGCACGGGAGAAAACCTTTTGTAGTGATAAGCAAGGTGGGCCATTTCCAGCAGTTATCAAGAAAGGTTTTCTCCCCCCCACCCCCGCCCTGACTCTCCTGCTGGTAATAGCTCATCTTAAGTGAGTGTGTATGATAACACCCATTTTTTCATGTTCTGTGTGTACATAAATCTCCTCACTGTATTTTCCACTGAATGCATCCAATGAAGTGAGCTGTAGCTCACGAAAGCTTACGCTCAAATAAATTGGTTAGTCTCTAAGGTGCCAGAAGGACTCCTTTTCTTTTTGCAAATACAGACTAACACGGCTGCTACTCTGAAACCTGTCAATATTCCTAGAGATTATTCTCAGATTTCTGACAAGCGTAGGGTTGTCTTCAGTGTAGTTGTAGCTGGGTAGATCCCAGGATATTAGAAAGCCAATGTGGGTGAGGAAATATCTTTTCTTAGACCAACTTCTGTTGGTGAGAGTGACAAGCTTTTGAGCCACAAAGAGCTCTTCTTCGGGTCTGGGAACATTACTCCCAATGTCAGAGCAAAATGCAAGATGGAACAGATTGTTTAGCATAAGTAGTTAGCACATATTGTAAGGGACCATTCAAAGTAGAGTGGGCCATTAGCACCTCTGCAAACATAGGAAAAAAAGAGGGCGTTGGTGGATTACAGATTGTTTTAATAAACCATAAATCTAGTGTCTCTGTTCAATCGATGATGTCCATGATCCACGATTTGGTGTCCAGCAGAGTAATGAATGTAAGCTCCCTGGTTCTTCTTTTGACAATGCTGGGCAAGTTTCCTTTGAGGATTGGGACTGATAGGTCAGATATAGAGTGATTACTTTAAGAAAAGTGTTCACCCACAGGTGATAGGGTGTTTTTGTCTTTTATCATTTTCCTGTGTATATTCATTTGAGTGTATAGTGGTTATCTGTTTCATCCATATAATCATTATTCGGGCATTTAGTGCACTGGATGAAGTGTGCTACATGTGATAGGCATGTATAAGATCCTGGAATCTTGAAAGGTGTTTTGTGTGGAGTGTTGATCATGATAGTAATGGAGATATGTCTGCAAGTTTTGCATCTATTGTTCTGGCAGAGTCTGGTGCTGCTTTGAGTGGGTGTGTCCTGGTCTGTGGGGAGCTTCCTCTTGATGACGAGTGTTACCTGGGGTTTTCAGAACCCACAACAGGGGCAACTTAACTATTTCACTCCATGCAGTGTCAGGAATCAATCAATAGGAACACAGCACTTCTGTCTGATCAAGGATTAAATGCAACTAAGTATGCTCTTATCTAACACTGCAGTTTATTAGATTTAAGCATACAGAGACATAAGCAATAGGTTTAGAACATCCCAGATATTTTTCCTAACATCTGGAATGGTATTGAGTAATTAACAGCAGGTTTGGAGTGGCCAGTTGCTCACTCACCAGGGAGAAAGGGTGTCAGAAAAAAGTGTCTCAAGATGGCTTCAGAGGACTGCTCCACAATATACTCTATTAGCTAATCTTTTATAACTAACTTCTACAAAACACATAGGTCATAATGACCCCAACTGGATCATCTCTTTTCTAACTTTCAGTCAACTTTTCATATCAGAGGTGCCTAGATTCAAAGTTTTCCAACCACCAAAGTTTTCAGTCTCAGTTGTTTACTTGTCTGTCCCCTCCTCCCATTCTGATTAGCAAAAACTATCAGCTAGATATGACCTCGCTTCTAAAAGCCTCTCTCCAAATTAACCCTTAACTATGTGGTGTTCTATTTCATTAATTCCTACTGGCAGAATGCACATAATATGGTTGCAATTAGTTTGATCACATAATGGGGTATATATATCCCTCAAACCAGGGCAACAATGAGTTTGAAGAGATTGTTCGAAGACCAGAAGAGATGATTCTTGAAATATTTCTTTCATGATGGGGTACCCATCGCGTATGGGGTGTAGTTGTTTACACCCATTGGTGGTTACACTAGCTTTAGTGTATGGGTTCCAGTGTGGGGTGGTAGGTGACAAATAGGGGTATGCAGTCAGAAGGGGGTTTATTTCTGTATTGAAGCAGGTTCTCCTGGGGTATTTGGGTGGCCTGTTGCATGAAAAAAATCAAGTTGCAGTGGGGAAGGTTTAGATTGGATATTAGGAAAAACTTTTTCACTAAGAGGGTGGTGAAACACTGGAATGCGTTACCTAGGGAGGTGGTAGAATCTCCTTCCTTAGAGGTTTTTAAGGTCAGGCTTGACAAAGCCCTGGCTGGGATGATTTAACTGGGAATTGGTCCTGCTTCGAGCAGGGGGTTGGACTAGATGACCTTCTGGGGTCCCTTCCAACCCTGATATTCTATGATGCAATCTACTTCTCTGATGGAGTGTCCTTGTTTGGTGAAGGTGGTTTTAAGTGAACATAAGAACGGCCATACTGGGTCAGACCAAAGTCCATCTAGCTCAGTATTCTGTCTTCTGACAGAGGCCAATGCCGGGTGCTTCGGAGGGAATGAATCAAAAAGGGAATCATCAAGTGATCCATCCCCTGTCACCCATTCCCAACTTCTGGCAAAGAGAGGCTAGGGACACCATCCCTGCCCATCCTGGCTAATAGCCATTGATGGACCTATCTTCCATCAATTTACCTAGGTCTTTTTTGACCACTGTTATAGTCTTGGCCTTCACAATATCGACAACAAGTGTGTTAAGCCAGGGATAGTCAATAGGCGGACCATGGGCCAAATCCGGACTGTGAGATGCTTTTGAATGGACCCCACAATGTTTTTATTTGTTTATTATCATTATGGGTTTCTCAATTTTTTTTTCTTGGAGTCTGGACCTTGACTATACCTTGACCAAGAAATTTGGACCTTGACAAAAAATAGGCTATCCCTTCATTAAGGTATATATCACTTACTTTCTCCTCAGAGCACATTCTGTGGTATCTGAGTGGCTTTCAATAACATATTTCTTGGTATGGTTGGGGTGGTTACTAGATCTATGAAGGTAGGTGTGGTGATCCATGGGTTTCTTGTATATGGTTGTCTGTAGGGTTCCATTGTTGAAGCTGATTGTGGTGTCCAGAAGTTGATGCTAGTGTGGGAAAGCTCCAGAGAGAGTTTAATGGATGGGTGGTGGTTGTTGAAGTTGTGGTGGAAGTCTGAGGGAGTTTAAGCTGTCTTCCCATAGCATGAAAATTTCTCAGGTATATCACTGGTTTCATGATGCACTTCTCCAGAAATTCTTCTTCAGGATGACCCATGAAGAGGTTAGCATATTGGGGAGCCATCCTAGTACCCCTGGCTGTTCTCATGCTTTGGACAAAATGTTTATTGTTGAAGGTAAATCTATGACAGGCGAGGATGAACTGGATGAGTTTGGCTATGTGTTTGGGATGGATAATTGATGGTTGTCCACTGTCTTTTAAATATTTGGGGCAGGCAGCTATCCTGTCATTGTGAGGGATATTGGTGTATAGGAAAGTGACATTCATCGTGGCAAGGATGGTATTCTGAGGAAGGTTATTAATATTGTGGAGTAGAGTAGGGCTCAAATGTACTTGAGCCATCCAGCTACTGTGAGAGTGGACTGTCTGGAAAGACTCTTGCCTAGGCTCACAGCACATGCACGTTTCAATCTCTTTGGCTCATGAGTGTTTGCATGCAGTCTTCTAGAAAGCCAAAGGTTTCCTTTAATAGATGTTTTCAGTATTGCTTCCTCAAACGGGCAGTGAGTGCCACACACTGGCTGAAATAAATGCTGAGTGACTGAGATCAAGTAGGGGATGTTGAGCTCTGTGGTGCACAATCCCCTCCATTATAAGACTGCTGATTTTGCAAAATGCTGTGTTTTTGATGAACTGTGTCTAGGGAACTCCTTGCTCAAATGACCCCAAAATTTGGGTCACTAACCCTATCCTGTTCCCCCACGAGACAACAAATTTCAAGTCAGTCCAAGTAAGCATGCAGATCTTACAGCACTTAGAAGAATTAACATTTAAGTAGAAAGGGCTTCTCAACCTAAACTAAAGCAGAGCTGGTGCTTCATTACAGAATCATAGGACTGGAAGGGACCTCAAGAGGTCATCAAGTCCAGTCCCCTGCACTCATGGCAGGACCAAGCACCATCTAGACCACCCCAGACAGGTGTTTGTCTAACCTGCTCTTAAAAATCTCCAATGATGGAGATTCCACAACCTCCCTAGGCAATTTATTCCAGTGCTTAACCACCCTGACAGTTCAGACATTAGGAAAAATTTCCTATCTAAACTTCTCTTGCTGCAATTTAACCAATTGCTTCTAGTCCAATCATCAGAGGATAGGAAAATAATTTTTCTTCCTCCTCCTTATAACAACCTTTTAGGTACTTGAAAACTGTTATCATGTCCCTTCTCAGTCTTCTTTTTTCCAGACTAAACAAACCCAATTTTTTCAATCTTCCCTCATAGGTCATGTTTTCTAGATCTTTAATCATTTTTGTTGCTCTTCTCTGGACTTTTTCCAATTTGTCCACATCTTTACTGAAATGTGGCACCCAGAACTGGACACAATACTCCAGTTGAGGCATAATCAACGTGGACTGGAGCATAAGAATTACTTTGCATGTCTTGCTTACAACACTGCTGCTAATATATCCCAGAATGATGTTTGCTTTTTTTGCAACAGTCTTACACGGTTCACTCATATTTAGCTTGTGGTCCACTCTGACCTCTAGATCCCTTTTTGCGGTAATCCTTCCCAGGCAGTCATTTTCCATTTTGTACATGTCCAACTGATTGTTCCTTCCTAAGTGGAATATTTTGCATTTGTTCTTATTGAATTTCATCCTAGTTACCTCAGACCATTTCTCCAGTTTGTCCAGATCATTTTCAATTATAATCCTATCCTCCAAAGCACTTGCAACTCCTCCCACCTTGGTATCGTCTGCAAATTGTATAAGTGTACTCTCTGTGCCATTATCTAAATCATTGATGAATATATTGAACAGAACTAGACCCAGAACTGATCCTTGCAGAACACCACTCTTTATGCCCTTCCAGCTTGACTGTGAGCCATTGATAACTACTCTGGGAATGGTTATCCAACCAGTTATGCACCAACCTTATAATAGCTCCATCTAGGTTGTATTTCCCTAGCTTTTTAATGAGAAGGTCATTTGAGACTATACCAGATGCCTTACTAAAGTCTCGATATACCACATCTACCGCTTCCCCCTATCCACAAGGCCATCACCCTGTCAAAGAAAACTATCGGGTCAGTTTGATATGATTTGTTCTTGACAAATCCATGCTGACTATTACATATTGCCTTATTATCTTCTAGATGTTTGCAAATTGATTCCTTCATTATTTGCTCCATTATCTTTCCAGGTACAGAAGTTAAGCTGACTGGTCTGTAATTCCCTGGGTTGTTCTTATTTCCCTTTTTATAGATAGGCACTATATGTGCCCTTTTCCAGTCTTCTGGAATATCACCCGTCTTCCATGACTTTTCAAAGATAAGAGCTAATGGCTCAGATATCTCCTCAGTCAACTCCTTGTGTATTCTAGGATGCACTTCATTGGGCTCTAGTGACTTGAAGACATCTCACTTGTCTAAGTAATTTTCACCTTGCTCTTTCCCTGTTTTGAACCTACCCCATTTTCACTGGTGTTCACTATGTTAGGCGTCCAATCGCCACCAACCTTCTTGGTGAAAACCGAAACAAAGAAGTCATTAAACACATGCCATTTCCACATTTTCTGTTATTGCTTTTTTGTCTTCATTGAGTAATGGGCCTACTCTGTCCTTGGTCTTCCTCTTGCTTCTAATGTATTTGTAGAATGTTTTCTTGTTACCCTTTATGTCTCTAGCTTGTTTGATTTCCTTTTGTGCCTTGGCCTTTCTAATTTTGCCCCTACATACTTGTGTTGTTTGTTTGTATTCATCCTTTGTAATTTGACCTAGTTTCCACTTTTTGTAGGACTCTTTTTTTTATTTTTAGATCATGGAAGATCTCCTGGTTAAGCCAGGGTGGTCTCTTGCCACTCTTCCTATCTTTCCTGTGCAGTGGAATAGTTTGCTCTTGTGACCTTAATAATGTCTCTATAACACATAATAAATGGGTTAATCATTTATCAGGTCCAAATACCCTAACACTGCACTGGAGACATTACCGTACCAGGACTGGCCTGGAGGTGTCTTAGCATTAGCTCCCCATGTTGCAATGTGGGTAAATTTGCTTTGTAAGTAATGACAGTACTCACAGCTCCCCAAAAGGAGAGAGAAAGTAGTGTGAGTGAAGGGACTGATTTAGTCGCTGGGAGGTAAGCAAAGCCACAGTGCTGTTAGCTACACCTGTAAAAGACATGTCCCAGCAAAGAGATGGAGGAAGATATGAAGAAAATCAAAAATAAGTCTTCCCAGAAGGCGTAATCTGCACTGACTGCTGAAAGGGAAATAAAGGGTCAAATCCTCCGGATGAGCCATTGATGCCCAGCAGAGCTCAGGGTGAGGGGTGTAGGCTACCATCACAGACACCTGATCCTCAGACTGCCAGGCACCAGTCTGATCCTGAGCAGCAGCTTAGAGCAGCCAAGGGATCATTCCAGCTTCTGGGATCAAAACAGAGACAGGGTCCTGAGTCTATGCCCCCTCCTCCAGTAGCTGTGAGCTGCGATGTCATAGATCTGGTTATACAGGAAGATTTCCTAGGAAATTTTCAGTTGGCCACTTAAGCCATTTTAAAGTGGACTTTGCACTGCACTGAGGATAAGGATTGGGATCAAAAAATGCAAACCAACCTCGCATTAGCGGAGTTCAAAGTGGGCCAGAACTATGTTTTATTTGTATAGAAGTAATCCCATTGGCTTCATTTTTGTTATATCAATATAAGTAAGAGAAGAATTGAACCCAGGATGTATAAGTCATCTGTTACTTACTGGGTACTGCTTTTCTTTAAATTACAAACATCAGGCTGTCTATGGAATGAGTAAACTGTATATAAAGTCACCATATTCTACTCTGAAATTTTGGTTTGTTTTAACTTCCTTCTGCAGAAAGAAGTAAAGCATTACAAGATGTTCTGTCCAGATTAAACCTTGAGAAGCACAGAAGCATCAAGATCAGGCTGAGGGATGTCCTGGAGATCTGCCCAGAAAGCATCAAGAACAAGATTCCAGAGGCATTAGGTGATTTACCTTGGCATTTCCTGAGGAAGCTCATGGCTCTGAATGGGACGGCCAGAAATACAAGCATTGGGCACAAGGCTCCTGCAGAAGAAATGGTGATTATGAGGAGAAGCTGCATATTGATGGCACTTTCTGTTTTAGTGACACTGAGATGAAAATTCCTCTGCAACCTCTTGATGTTCTCTGTGCTGTTCTGCTTTGCTCAGTTTCCTACAGCAGGAGATCCTGTCCAAAATGTCCATGTGCCAGTTTGCCCTTCCTCTGCTGCTACTCACCCTTGACACCCCCAAGTGCACCCTAATAGTGTGGGCCATGAGGGACATTGTGCGGAAGTGGAGGCCGCACTCCCTGGCAGAGAGCAGAGGGTTCAGAGAGGAGAGCTTGATGCTCACGTCAATGCCAACCATTTCTTTTGTGTGGATGGGGAGCTACAGCTTCTCCAAGTCCCACCTCCTCAATGAGGTTCTCAGCCCCTACCAGCAGCATCACGATTTCTTTATCAGTGCGGGACACGGAGTCTGAGAACTTCCTTCAGAAAATCGCAGATGGGCTGGTTGAGATTTCCTGGTATTTCCCTGCGGGGACGGAAAATTCTGATTTTTTCCCAGAACCCATTGCAGTTACAAATCTGCGTGGAGACATTGAGTCCCACTGGCTACAGTTTAGCTTTTCAACAGAGGTCTCCTTCGCAGTGTTCATAGTTACCGAGAGCATCGGTGAGAGAGAATACGAGCTGTTATCATCTCTGAAAGAATCCAGCTCTAAATATTACTTCATCCTCAACTGCAAGAATAAGAAACCCAAAGAAACTCTGGGATTCCTTAATAAGCTGTCCTCAGTGTTGAAGCTGAGCAAATCACAGCTACTGGTGAAAGATCATACCATGAATAATGCAGGATTTGTGAAAAAGGTGCAGTCCACCATAGGAACCATAGGGAATTCATCTCCGAAGACAGTGAGTTTGGAAGCCATGGCTGTTACGGCACATGACCGAGGAATCCTGTTGGATGAGGACTGTCAGGCGTGTCAATGTGCGAGCAAATATACTGAAGAAATCACTTCAGAAATAAGAGATGGGGCAAAATACAAAAGGGGAATGCTGAGCCTGCAAGGAGACCTATGGAAAAACTTGGCTAAAGTGGAAGAAGAGATGTGCCGAATGAAAATGCAAGGGGTCATGGCCACTGAAAAGTATAAATCTGAGGTGAAACAGAAATGGTTAGAGATACGCAGACAGCAGAATCAGTGTGACCGTACTAATGGTTTGACTAAGTTCATCAAGGGAATAGGACAGTTGAAGCCAGTGGAGAAACATTACTTTCTGAAATGGATGAAATTTAGCCTGGATAATATTGCGAGGGCGAATCTTTCTAAAATGCGGGCAGACTATAAAGAGAAATGTGAAACTCCAGGAGTGGACCAAAAACAGCTGGAGGAATTAGATAAATTAATGTCTGAGAGTTCCTTGGGGGTGGAGCATTTTATGCATGAGTTGGGGCAGTTCTATGAAGCTGAATGCTCAATGGTTAAAGAAGGGAAAATGGAAGAAAGCCAAAGACATTTCACCCGTCTCCCATGCATAGCAGCTGACCTGATGCTGGAAGGGTTTCCTGTGGAGCTGACTGATGGAGATGCCTCCAACATCCCCATGAACTGGGTAGTAGAGGTTCTAACTCATCTCCATATCAGACTAGGGGATAGATCCAGAATGGTGGTTATAACAGTGCTGAGAGTGCAGAGCACTGGGAAATCCATCCTTCTCAACACCATGTTCGGCCTGCAGTTTGCAGCGAGTAGCGGTCGAAGTGCGCGAGGAGCCTTCATGACGCTCATTAAAGTTACAGAAGCTGTTCAGGAGCTGCTTGGCTGTGATTTCATCCTGGTGATAGACACTGAAGGTCTGAAGGCCCCTGAACAAACAGCACTGGAAGACAGGTATCAACATGACAATGAGCTGGCCACCCTGGTGATTGGACTGAGTGACGTCACCATCGTTAAAATGGCCATGGAGAATGCCACAGAAATGAAGGATGTTCTGCAAATTGTGGTCCATGCATTTCTCAGAACAGAGAACAGCCAAACTGCCAGTTTGTGCACCAGAACGTCAGTGATGTGTCTGCTCATGTTCAAAACATGAGGGACAGGAAACACCTCCTGGAGCAGCTGAATGAAATGACCAAAGCTGCAGCAAGGATGGAAAAACAAAGCAGGGAAATGACATTTTCTGATATTATGGAGTATGACCCAGAAAAACACAATTGGTACATGCCTGGCTTGTGGCATGAAGTCCCTCCCATGGCTCCCGTAAACACTGGATACAGTGAGAGTGTGTGTGAGCTAAAGAAATACCTGTTTGAATTCATAGAGAACCGTTCACGGAAAAGAGCTGGAAAGGATATTCCTGATTTTATTGTATGGTTGAAGAGCTTGTGGAAGTCAGTGAAACATGAGAACTTCATCTTTAGCTTTAGAAACAGCCTTGTAGCTGAAGCCTATAACCTGCTGTCTGTGAAGTATTCTGAATGGGAATGGGGTTTTCGCAAGGAGATGTATCTCTGGATATCTGAAAAAGAAACTTTTATCCAGAATCAACTGCTAGAGACACTAGAGGGTGATCTCTTTCACAGCTTAAAAATGGAAGCACAAGGGAAACTACAGCAGGGAGAACAGAAGCTCTTGAATAACATAGAACAGTATTTTAAAGGTGAAGGTCCAAATTTGAACCTGATAGAAAAGTACAGAGAAAATTTCAAAAGGAGCACGAATAGCCTCAAAAGAGAACTTGAAAACCAGTAACTGTGAGAAAGCAATTCGAATACGAAGAGGACAGCACAAGATAGACAATATCCAGTCTGGGTACAAGCAGAAAATTGAAGGGGAAGTTGCCAGACTCTTGGCTGAATGCCGAAACAGAGAAGATAAACTCGACTATGAGAAACTGAAAAAAGAATTTGAAACAATGTGGCGAGAAACCTTGTCAGAGTTAACGCTCTGTACTTTACAGAAATGTCAAGTTGTTCAAGATATGGATCTCCACCTGAGAAAGGATCTGAAGCACAGAGGGGGTGCTGTCAGACAGATACTGCAACATGCAAAAAGCCTGCTGGATTATAGAATGAAGTCTTTCCCAATGAAGAAGGAATACTTAAACCTAAAATGGACCAGAGCAGTTGTAGAATACTTCTCACAGGAATGTTACTGTAAAACTGAAGAGCTTGCTCTATCTTTAATGACTGAATGCAAGAAATACATTGAAGAAAAAGTTAAATCCAAAACAGACTATGATGAAACCTATTGTGGAGAACTGCAGCATATGGTTAATGAGAGGTTAAAAGAGGAGGAGATTGAGAAACTTCACACTTCTCCTTTGTTTGAAGTTGACCTGAAGCGTCACGTTTGGGGGAAGCAGCTTGGGCATTTCAGAAGATGCATGAAGATTTTATCAAAGAAAACGATCCTCAGCAACGTCTGGAGAAGCTGAAACCTCATTATTTCTCCATATTTACTGATCTCTATTTGGAAAAGAAGGAAAGCCAAACAAGGGCGAGGAATTTCTGTGATCAGTGTCTCAAACCTGCCCTTGTGGGTTATGTCAACAAAAGGCTCGGACTAGAAATAGTTGACAATTTTCTCAGCAGTGAACAGGCCCTTGAATACGCCAGCCGAAGCTTCTTTCAGTTCTTTTTGCTAAAGAAGCTGCTGGAAGAGATGAACTTTGACAACTATGTGAAATACATAAGTAGCTATGAAGAGTTTGTCAAATCCTGGATACAGAGATGTCTGATAGATCACTATGGAGGGAAGGCAAGTTTGAGAGATTTGGAGAAAGGGATTCTATCCAGAATAATAAATAAAATCAAGGGAGTTCTGAAAAACTCCATAAATAAAAACAATAACACAGTTTCTGCCATTTTAGACAGCTTTTGCAAAGAGCTGCAGCAGGACCTGGCCATTTCCAGCAATAGCTTGGTTGGAGTACAGTTTAAAAACACAGCAAAAATTGAGCAGCTTTTTGGTAACATTGAAATCTTCCTTCTGGAGCTGGAACAACAAATCTTAACCCAGTTTAATCATTTGGAACTTGAGACCAAACTCTCCAGCCTGTCAGTGAAACCCCAGGATGAGATCTTCAAGCGAGTGTTTGGCTGTGGGAAGCAGTGTCCGTTCTGTGAAGCCCCCTGTGAAGCAGGAGGCACTGACCATAAAGAGCATTTTGTATCAGTCCATCGACCCAAAGTGTTAGGGAACTTCAGGGACTGTGATTCACAAAAGCTTGAGCATTCCATATGCTCCTCTGATGTGGTTTCCAATCGTGAATTCCGAACTGCAGCCGCAGATGGGAAATTTCATCCCTACAAAGATTACCGCCATTACTACCCAGACTGGCACATTCAGCCTGATCCCAGTATTGATGCTTCTGATTTCTGGAAATTTGTTTTCAAATCATGCAATGACCAGTTAGCTAGAGTGTATGGTGCTAAAGCAGCAGAACTTCCAGGAGACTGGAAAAATATAACTAAAGAGCAGGTTCTGAAGAGCCTAAAGGAAGCGTTTTACATGAAATAATAGACATGCCAAGAGTGTCTTTAAATAGGATACACTTCAACAAAACAAAACCCTTAATTTTAAAAAACGGAATATGAACAAATCTGACAGCCTGTACCGTTTTTTAAAATTGAAAACTAAAAAAAAATCAATTGCAGGTCACATCTTCCAGTTAGTGCAAGGCTGCTGCACAGGAACAGCCATACCAAAGCAAACTGATAGTCCGTGTATCCCTGTGTCCTTGCTGAACCAGAATAACAGCCCATCTAGCCTGGTAACCCCACCTCTCTGCAGTACTGGATCAGACCATATAGCCTAGTATCCCACATCCTTGCTGTATTGGATCAGACCTAAAGGCCATCTAGCTCTGTATCTCATCTCCCTGCTGTACTGGATCAAACCAGTGATCCATCCTGTCTCTGACAGTGGCTATTACAAGATGTCTCAGTGGGAGGTGCAAGAAACCATCTAATGGAAATTGTAGAGAAACATGTTTAGAGGAGAAGCTTCTTCCTAACATAACTATGTAAACAGGGTCCGAATGAGTTCTCCCATGACAGCTAGCTGGGGGCGGGAGAGACTTTAGGAGCAAATTGTATTTACATGAACTCACCTA
This sequence comes from Lepidochelys kempii, assembly GCF_965140285.1. Classification (NCBI taxonomy): domain Eukaryota; kingdom Metazoa; phylum Chordata; order Testudines; family Cheloniidae; genus Lepidochelys; species Lepidochelys kempii. The sequence goes on from NW_027621916.1 coordinate 51,938, forward strand.
CTCTGCCTAGATATCCATCAGATATAGAGGTGTTGCTCAAAGTGATCAATATTGACTTGTGTTGGGTTACAGATCACTTTAGTACTGAATGAAGGGGTAGTGAAATGTTGTTGTCAGTGTTGTTGCATTTATTGTATAAGTAAAGGGGAGCAGAATTGTGCTTAACCTGTCTCAAATGAGGGGTCACCCTCAGCTGAAAGGACTCATTAAGCCAGGTGCTCGAATGCCTGACTCCTGTGAAAGTAAGAGGGGTGAGGAGAGGTATCTCTGCCAGGAGGAGTGAACTCTCCCTAAGGGTCCCTGGTCTGGTTTAACCTGTTTCTCCCCACTGTTCAGAAGATAGGGATTTTTGTTATTTTAAGTGCTCAAAAGAGCTGACAATTACTTGTGGCAGGACAGCATTTCTGCCCAGCCTAATAGCTGAAAATCACTAAGGACTTGGCTACACTTGTGAGTTAGAGTGCATTAAAGCAGCCCCGGGCACCCTAACTCGTGACCCATCCACACTGGCAAGGCACGTAGAGCACCCGGACTCTGCAGCGGGAGTGCCCCTGCTAATCCACCTCCACCAGAAGCATAACGTTTGGTGCGTCTCGGCTGAAACGCCCCAGTGTCAGTGTGAACGAGGTGTTGCATTACTGCGCTCTGATCGGCCTCCGGAAACGTCCCCTAATCCACTTAAGTCAAGTGGCCACTCTTGTCATTGTTTGGAATCGGCTGTAGGAATGCGGATCTGTCCTTTCAAAGCTCCGTTTCTGACAGCTGGCAGGCTTATCTGCTCTGGGACAAAGAAAACATTACTGTGGCATGCTACTTGAGAGGCAGGAGGAGGGGAGTCTGCTGCTGTCTGAACTTACAAGACAGCATGCTGACATGCTCGCAGCCCCCCCCAAAACCCACTCTCTCTCCCCCCACATACATACAACACACTCCCTGTCACACTCCACCCAACCCCACCCCATTTGAAATTCATGTTGCAGCCACTTGCATGCTGGGATAGCTACCACAATGCACTGCTCTCTGTGGCCGTTGCAAGAGCTGCCGTTGTGCTGGCATTGTGAACACACAGCAGCGCTTTCCCTGCAGCGCTCTCTGAGGGGCACTGCAGCTCCTGGCGCTGTACATCTGACAGTGTAGACATAGCCTAAGTTACATCAGTGAAACTTTCTTTATTCAACCCAAGGGCAGATTCAGGACCTGAGTATTACATAGTAGGAAGTAATTACTTTAGAATAGGCTGTAAACACAGATAAATGATTGGCATGTATGTTGAGTGTTTAAACTGAGTCTCTCCCCCCCAAATAAGAATCCGTTGAAGACAATTAAACTGCTATATTTAGAGCATGACTATCATTTACTCTCCCTATTGTGCATTAAGAAATTAGTATTCTTGTTTTAATGTAATCACGCATAAGAAGCAACAGAAAACCATTTACAGTTAAACAAAATAAACTTGGGAACGGACTTTTTTGTGGTGGCTTATTTATTTTGAAATGTTGCCTTGAAACTTTTTTGTTTTATTTAGCCCTGAGAGGAAGGATAGTGGGTGAGGTCAGCAAACATTTCAGGAGATGTGATGCTTCCAAAGTTCAAACCCAAGATCCCAAGCGATACAGGACCCCTTAACATTTAAATGAGCCCTTCTGAGAGGCCTGATTTTGATAAGAATGACTGACCTCATGAAAAATGGGCTTTGTTTTCTCACTTAAACAGTGAGAAAATTTCATGGAGCCCTGAGCTCTCACTGTGGGGGGGAGGGGTGGAGAACCAATGGGGCACAAGTTAGTAACCGCTGTGGTGGGATAGGCAGGGCCAGCTGTGGAGTCAATGGAGCAACCCCCAGGTGAAGCAGTTCAACCCCAACCCAAAGACTGGATTTTCCACAGTTACAAGGGAAATTAGATAACTATACACACACACACACACAAACAGACTGAAATATGTAGGGTTAGAAATCCCCAGTAACAACACTGATGGCCCAAACTCTCTGCAGTGACCCCAACCCGTGACACTCCCTCTCTGTGTCCCTTCTCGACAGTGGGGCTGTGAGTGTAGCTGGATTGGGCAGTGGCTCCGTCTACTGTCCCACGGGGGAATCTCTTCTCTTCATTGCCACATGCCACGCAGTTGCCGTACTCTATCTGTCAGCCCAGCTGCTCAGTGGATTTGCCCATGTCGCCCAGTTTCAATTGTTCCTTTCCACATAGAATCATAGGACTGGAAGGGACCTCGAGAGATCATCAAATCCAGGGGTTCTCAACCTTTTTCTTGCTGAGGCCCCGTTCAACATCCGACAAAAACAATAGGGCCCGGCAGGGGGGAAGCGTGGGCTCCAGGCCAGGGGGACACACTTGGGCATAGGCATAGTTTTACTTCTATTTTTTTGGGGGGGGCGGGGGGAGGAATGCCTGGCATGGCTCATCCCTGCTCCACTGAGCAGGGTCCAGGGAGCATGTGCCATCTCCACCCCCTGACTCACTCAGGAGGGCACCCAGCTTGTCTGTGGTCTGGGGGGGATGCAACCAAAAATATAACTCAAATGGGGGACTCAGTTCAAAAGGTTTCAACACCGCTCAGGGTGCGGGCAGGGGGTTAGTTAGGGGCTGTGTGAAATGAGGGGAGTAGCTCAGGGTGCAGGGAAGGGATAGCTAAGGACTGTATGGGCAGGGGGTAGCTCAGGGTGCAGGCAGGGGGTAGCTATGGGCTGTATGCAGGCAGAGGGGCTTCCAGTGCAATGCCCAGCTTCAGGGGCAAGACACTGGGACTCCCGGCTTCAACCTCCCTGCTGCTCCTGGCTTGTGGGGGAGGGGAGGTTTGCCGGCTCGAGCACCGCGTTGCTCCTGGCTTGGAGGGGATGTGGGGACCCTGCCAGCTTCAGCCCCACCTAGCTTCTGGCTGCGCCACTCCCAGCTTGCAGGGGATGGGGAGGGCACCGCAGGCTTCAGCCCTGCGCCGCTCCTAACTAGGGCAGGGGGCCCACTGGCTTCAGACCCGCACCGCTCCTGGCTTAGGGGGAAGGGGGGGCCCCCAGGCTTCAGCACTGGGGCTCCAGGTTTCAGCCGTGGGGCTCCGCGGCCCCCTGAAAGGGCTCACTGACCCCCAGCTGAGAACCACTGATCTAATCCAGTCCCCTGCACTCATGGCATGACTAAGCATCATCTAGATCATCCCTGACAGGTGTTTGTCTAACCTTCTCTTAAAAATCTCCACTGATGGAGATTCCAGAACCCCTCAGGCAATTTATTTCAGTGCTTAACCACCCTGACAGGAAGTTAACCATTGATAGCTACTCTCTGGAAATGGTTTTCCACCAGTTTTGCACGCATCTTATAGTAGCTCCATCTAAGTTGTCTTTCCCTAGTTTGTTTATGAGAAGGTCAGGTGAGACTGCATCAAAAGCCTTACTGCCGTCAACATATACCACATCTACTGCTTCTCCCCATCCACAAGGCTCGTTACCCTGTCAAAGAAAGCTATCAGGTTGGTTTGACACCAATTTGTTCTTGACAAATCCATGCTGACTATTACTTATCACCTGATTATCTTCCAGATGTTTGCAAATTTAGAGCTTAATTATTTGCTCCATTATCTTTCCAGGTACAGAAGTTAAGCTGACTGGTCTGTATTTTCCCAGGTTGTCCTTATTTCCCTTTTTATAGATGCCCATTTCCAGTCTTCTGGAATCTCTTCCGTTTTCCATGACTTTTCAAAGATAATCACTAATGGCTCAGATATCTCCTGAGTCAGCTTCTTGAGTATTCTATTGACAATCACTCCAGGAACTGCCGTGTCCCTAGGACAGAAGAGCTGATTCCCTCAGTCTTCTCCTGTATCTCAGGGTCTCCCTAGAAAGGAGCCAGTAACTTTTCTCAGAGGCCTGTGTCCCAGGTCGCACAGGGGTTTCAGTCTGTCAGTCCCCAGCCAGGCCTGGTGCTCACTGTTAGTGCTCAATGGAACCATACAGAGCTCTGGCTGACAATCCCAGCTCCTTCCCTCTGCCCCCGCCCTTTCCTCGCCACCGCTACCCCGGATGGCGGAAGGGTCCCAGCACTCAACTGCACTGATGGCTCTGGGAAAGCGTGGCCATCTGGGTCCAAGCTGGGAGGACACAGTGGAAACATGGTTCTTCTAGTCTCTCCTTTGCAGCCCTCCCACGGGGTTCATGGGAAATTCCCCCCCAGACCCTCCCATTCTGCTCACCTCCAAGAGGTGCTGCAGCTTGTCTGTGGTGGGGGTCTCTGCCAGCAGGCCCCCGAGCATGGTGTCCAGGCTCTCTAAGTAGGTGTTGTGCAGAGCCTGTGTCATAAATATAAAGGCAAGGGTAAACCCCTTTAAAATCCCTCCTGGCCAGAGGAAAAATCCTCTCACCTGTAAAGGGTTCAGAAGCTGAAGGTAACCTCTCTGGCACCTGACCAAAATGACCAATGAGGAGACAAGATACTTTCAAAAGCTGGGAAGAGGGAGAAAAACAGTGGGTCTGTGTCTGTCTGTGTGATGCTTTTGCCGGAGACAGAACAGGAATGGAGTCTTAGAACTTAGTAAGTAATCTAGCTAGGTGGGTGTTAGATTATGATTTCTTGAAATGGCTGAGAAAAGAGCTGTGCTGAATAGAATGAATATTCCTGTCTGTGTGTCTTTTTTGTAACTTAAGGTTTTACCTAGAGGGATTCTCTATGTTTTGAATCTAATTACCCTGTAAGGTATTTACCATCCTGATTTTACAGAGGTAATTCTTTTCTTTTTACTTCTATTAAAAGTCTTCTTGTAAGGAAACTGAATACTTTTTCATTCTTCTAAGATCCAAGGGCTTGGGTCTGTGGTCACCTATGCACATTGGTGAGGATTTTTACCAAACTTTCCCCAGGAAGTGGTGTGCAAGGGTTGGGAGGATTTTGGGTGGAAAGGCGTGTCCAAACTTTGTTTTCCCAGTAAACCCAGATAAAGTTTGGTGGTGGTAGTGGAAATCCAAGGGCAAAGGGTAAAATACTTTGTACCTTGGGGAAGTTTTAACCTAAGCTGGTAAAAGTAAGCTTAGGAGGTTTTCATGCAGGTCCCCACAACTGTACCCTAGAGTTCAGAGTGGGGAAGGAACCTTGACAGCCTGCAAGAAGAGGGAGCACCCGTCAGTCATGGGACATGGGGCTACCCCTCTCAGGGGACCAGGAGGGTTCTCTGGGGAGCCCTGGCCAGACCCAAAAGGTACATCCTGGCCTCTGCCATTCACATCACTGCAGGGACACTTAAAAAGAGTTCATGGCTGGATGCCTGCTGGCTCTTCAATCCTTGCCCTTAGCAGTTCTCTGCGCAGGGCCTGGTACCCAGCAGAATATGGAAAAGCCAAACCGCAATGGGTGGGAGGTAGGATCCCTGGGAAAGTCCAGGCAGCAGAGCACACAATGAGGAGAAGAGGGAAGGCTGGGATCAGCCACAGAGGGGTAACGCAATCCTCACTGGCGGGAAGGGGCCCTCCCTTGCAGTTTGTGTCATCCCCCCCACCCCACACGCCCTGCCCGGGCTTGCCCCCCACTCTGCTCACCCCTCCCCTATTCTCAGCAGCTCCATCAAACCGAGGGGGCAGGGACCAGAGGCCGCTCCTGCTCCTGGGACAGAGAAGTAGGATCATGACCTACCCAGAAGTGGGAGGTGTCCTGCCCCGTGCCCATGGTGAAAATGGTGTATTGTAGAGCCCGCAGGAGGCGTGACTCCAGCTCCAGGGCAAGTGGTGGCTTCAGTTTGCTGGAGGGAAAGAGGAGCCCGTGTTATGCTTGGCAGCACCGGAGTGGCGCTGGCAGTGTCATGCACATGACCCTCCTCCCCTGCAATGATCCCTCCCTATGGCCACTGTAACGTGACGGGGGAGTGAAATCACCCCCAGCCAGGAAAGAGGGGATGTTCCCACCTCCTCTGCTGGGGGATGCAAACAGCCACGGCTGGGGTTAATCTAGGCCCGAGAGGATCTGCACCAGGGTTAGAGCAGCTGGATGGGAGGGTCCTGGTACCTGAGGCTGCAAACCGCGGCCATGGAGCTGGAGACGATGGAACTCGGCTCAGACACCATGGGCAGATCTTCAATCAGCTCCTGAGAGACCCCAAGGAGATAAAATTGCATGTGAGATTCAGGCCCTGTAGACCCACAGGCGTTTCCCAGGGAGGAGGCCAAAGTGCTCTGCAGAAACAGTCAGTGTCACGCCCACCCCCAACCAGCTGGCCTCCCCATTCCTCCCATCCATCAAACTTACTCTTTCCTTCCTCCTCTCCCACCCAATTCTTCCCTCCCCTCAGCCTCAGCTGCCCCTCCGGCCTTACAGTTTCCCCACTGCCAGTTCCCCATCAGTGTCAGAATTTCCTCTTTCCCTGCTCCCCAGTCCTCATCCCCAGGAAGCCCTGTCCTCTGCTTCCCCCTCCAGCCCCACTAACTCTTCCTCCCATGTTGGGCTCCCTCACCCCAGGAGCCGGGCACGGGGTCCCACTCACCGCAATGCTCTCCACAAGGGCCGCTTTGGAGAAGTGCGGCTCCAGAGTGTCCCACCCCTGCTGCTGTGCCGACAAGCACAGACGTGGGACAGCGTGGAGGAAGCGAAGCTGTTTGGCCCTGTCCTCCACCCACTAAGAGTGGGGTTGGGGGAGAGAGAGAGAGAGAGATGGTCAGGTAGGGACCTCCCCACCCCACCTACAAAAGCTCCAGGTCTCAGGACCTCCCTGGAGTTGGACAGGGAAAGCCGCCCCTCTTCCCAAAATCAGTGTCACCCTGCACAGACTAGGGTTGTAACTGGGGCAGTGTCTGCGGGGAGTGGACACCTTGGCCTGCATGAGATGAACACCCCCACTTTGGGGTGCCAGGTTACAGGGGAGAAGTGCCCCCCATTGCGGGTGATGGATTCTCTGGGACAAGACCCCGAATGTGGGTGGGGATGGAACAAGGGGCAGGACAGACTTGGGGGCAGTGCAGCTGGAAGATTTTTGTACCTCAACTCTGCCCTGGAGGTGCTGCTGGATGACCCTGATGGTGTCTTGTTCAGGGGACACATCCTCCTCCTCCTCCTCCTCCTCCTCCTCCAGCTGGGCACTGAGGGTCTCTGCACCAGGGAGAGAAGGAGAAAAGCATCATTTATGCTACTGCTGTGAGAATGCAGGGTAGAGAAATGGCTCAATGTCCCCCATCCTCAACAAGGAACCCCATGGCATCAAGGTCCCCACCCTGCCCTTCCCAGAGATGACCTCAGCCCCATCACCCTCAGGGCCCCGTGGCCATCAGCCCCCACCCAACATTATCAGGGGAGGCTGGAGTTCCCCCAACTCTGCCCAGCATCTCCTGCCATGGAGTCTGGCTGGGCCACTCCCACTGGTGTCAGTGGGGCTCCCGTGGCTCCGTCCTGGCGCCTTGGTGAGCCAATGGGCACAGGGTGTGTCATAAAGATCAAGGGAAGGGTAACCACCTTTGTGTATACAGTGCTATAAAATCCCTCCTGGCCAGAGGCAAAACCCTTTCACCTCTAAAGGGTTAAGAAGCTAAGATAACCTCGCTAGCACCTGACCCAAAATGACCAATGAGGGAACAAAATCCTTTCAAATCTGGAGGGGGGCGGGGGACTAATCAAGGGTTTTGTCTGTCTGTGTAATGCTTTTGCTGGGGACAAATCAGAAATGCAAGCCTTCCAACTCCTGTTAAATTAGTAAGTAATCTAACTAGCAAATGTGTTAGATTTTCTTTTGTTTAATGGCTGGTAAAATAAGCTGTGTTGGAGGGAATGTATATTCCTGTTTTTGTGTCTTTTTGTATCTTAAGGTTTTGCCTAGAGGGATTCTCTGTGTTATAAATCTGATGATCCTGTAAGGTATTTACCATCCTGATTTTACAGAGATAATTCTTTTACCTTTACTTTTATTAAAATTCTTCTTTTAAAAAACTAACTAATTTTTCATTGTTCTTAAGAACCAAGGGCTTGGGTCTCGGTTCACCTGTACCAATTGGTGAGGATTATTATTAAGCCTTTGCAGGAAAGGGGGTGTAGAGCCTTGGGGGATATTTTGGTGGGGGAAGATGACTCCAAGTGGTCTCTTTCCCTGTTCTTTGTTTAAAATGCTTGGTGGTGGCAGCATACTGTTCAAGGACAAGGCAAAGTTTGTACCTTGGGGAAGTTTCTAACCTAAACTGGTAAAAACAAGCTTAGGGGGTCTTTCATGCAGGTCCCCACATCTGTACCCTAAAGTTCAGAGTGGGGAAGGAACCTTGACATGGTGGCAGTGGTGGGATCATTTTGGACCAGAAGCACAGCAGGATTTTAAAAGGTTTTGTAAAAGGTGATTGCAGCTGTAGATTTGTCTCTCTGTCTGGGGGACAGAGCAGCAGGCATAACAAAAGGAGTTTTCTGTAGGCTGAGAACAGCTATCAAAGAAAAAAAGGTATCGGGTTACAGCACAGCAAAATTTTACAAGTCAGGGTTTTTGGGTTTTTTGCTTTATTTCTAACTCTTGGGTGTAAAGTGAGTTAAAAACAGAGAGGTTAGGAGGACAGAATGCCATGTTCAACAGAAGCTGCAATTAGCCAGATTTGAGGCTGAGGAAAAACAAAAGGAACATAAAAGATGGGTCGAACTCAGGCAGAGAAAATGAAGGCAAAAAAAGAAATGGAGGCAAAGGAAAAAGAAATGGAGGAGAGGAAAAAAGAAAAGAAGCATGCAGAGGAGAAGAAGGAAAAAGAGAGGAAGCATACTGTGGAGATGGAGAAGGCAAAGGCTCGGCAGAATATACCAAATAACCCGAACAATCCTTCCCCAACAATCCACAAATCCTTCCCCAACAATCCATTACACTATGTCCACAGTATAATGAATCCAGTGATATTGCTGAATATTTTCTCACCTTTGAGAGACTTTGCACACTCCATCAAATCCCTGAAGCTCACAAGATGACCAGATCGGCCGCAAGATTGCCTGGAAGAGCTCTGGACATATTCAATAAGATGGTGATTGAGGAGGCTTCGAACTATAATCAATCCAAGGGTTTGGTTTTAAAACAATTTCAAGTTACACCTGAAACTTACAGAGTAAAAGTGAAAGCCCTTAAGAGAGGACCTGGACTAAGTAATGTTTACTTACTTAGTAAGTAAGTAAACTTACTTATGTAAACCAGAGGACAGATCTGTTTGAGAAATGGCTCAATGGACAGGATGTAACTAGCTTTGGAGGAATACGGGATTTGATAATACAGGAGCAATTCCTGAATATGTCCAAGGATGATAGTGTTTATGGGATAAAAAAATGGACTCAGCAGGAAGTCTTGCTTTTTATGCTGACCTATACAAGCAGTCCCAGACTGCCAGAGAGGCGGGGCAAACCGGAACAAAACGGGTAGAGGGAGGAGAGAGGAACAACCCTGGTCACAGTTGGAGCGGATACCAGAAGGGACACCCTCAGACCACATCCTACTACCCGGGGCAGCCCAAGGCCCCAACTACACTCCAAGGAACAGTCCAGACACCTTGTTGTCCCTCCACACCGTTCTCCAGCAACCCACCTCGCCCCAGTGACCAGTCAGCTGGGCAAAGTTTTCAATGTAACAAGCCGGGACATGTCAAGCCCAACTGCCCCAGGAACCCCTGGAAATTATAGTTCATTGCACCAAAATCACACCAGAGGTCCTCAGGCCCAGATGCCTCCCAGACACCCTCAGAGTGGAGGGAAACTGTGAGTGTGGGCAGGAAGAAGGTCACAAAATGGAGGGACACCGGAGTATTGGCTATCCAGGCTTCCTTAGTGGACCCCAATTTAATTGACCCAGAGGTCCAAGTGACAATTCAACCCTTCAAGGCCAACTGTTTTGACTTGCCTACAGACAAGTTGTCTGTTCGCTACAAGGGCTTGTCAGGAACGTGGACTTTTGCAGTCTATGATAATTATCCCATCCCCATGCTGTTGAGGGAAGACTTGGCCAATCATGTGAAGCTAGCCAAGAAGTTGGGAATGGTCACCCGCAGACAGGCTAAGCAAGCTGTCACACCTAGCTCTATTTCGGAGACTTCTACCAGGACGCACTCAAAGATATTGGAACCAGACCCCATACAAACGTCTGCAACAGCAGTAGTGAATCCAGTCACAGAGACCCAGACAGAGCCAGTCCCAGAACTGGAACCGGCAAAAAAAACAGCACCAGACCCATTGCCAGCACTGAATCCAGTACTTGCAACCCCAACACCAGAGGGCCCCACCCAACCTGCACTGGCAGCAGCAGATAACCCTACACAAGAGGCTCAGCCAGAGCCTAAACCCCAACATAGTGCACCAGCCAAGAGCGGTTCACAGTCAACTAAAACAGCCCCATCACCTGCATCGCTTCCAGAGGGACCAAGCCCAGGTCCACAATCCAATCAGGAATTGATGTCTCCAGCATCAAGGGAATAGTTCCAGACCGAACAGAAAGCAGATCAAAGCCTCCAGAGAGCTTGGACGGCGGCACGGAACAACCCACCGCCTCTCAGCTCTTCGAATCAATCCAGGTTTGTTGTAAAAAAGGACTTTTATACAAGCAAACTCTTTCTGGTGGATACGAGGAAAACTGGCATCCTCAGAGACAGTTGGTAGTTCCAACTAAGTACCGGGTAATGCTATTAAGCTTAGCCCATGATCATCCTAGAGGCCATGCTGGGGTGAACAGAACCAAAAACCATTTGGGAAAGTCGTTCCACTGGGAGGGAATGGGCAAGAATGTTTCTACCTATGTCCGGTCTTGTGAGGTGTGCCACAGAGTGGGAAAACCCCAAGACCAGGTCAAAGCCCCTCTCCAGCCACTCCCCATCATTGAGGTTCCATTTCAGCAAGTAGCTGTAAATATTCTGGCTCCTTTTCCAAAAAAGACAGCCAGAGGAAAGCAGTACATACTGACTTTCATGGATTTTGCCACCCGATGGCCAGAAGCAGTAGCTGTAAGCAACACCAGGGCTAAAAGTGTGTGCCAGGCACTAGCAGACATTTTTGCCAGGGTAAGTTGGCCCTCCGACATCCTTACAGATGCAGGAACTAATTTCTTGGCAGGAACTATGGAATGCCTTTGGGAAGCTCATGGGGTGAACCACTTGGTTGCCACTCCTTACCACCATCAAACAAATGGCCTGGTGGAGAAGTTTAATGAAACTTTGGGGGCCATAATATGTAAATTTGTAAATAAGCACTCCAATAATTGGGACCTAGTGTTGCAGCAGTTGCTTTTTGACTACAAAGCTGTACCACATCCCAGTTTAGGGTTTTCACTATTTGAACTTGTATATGGCCACAAGGTTAAGGGGCCATTACAGTTGGTAAAGCAGCAATGGGAGGGGTTTACACCTTCTCCAGGAACTAACATTCTGAACTTTGTAACTAACCTGCAAAACACCTGCCAAACCTCTTTAGCCCTTGCCAAAGAAAATCTACAGGATGCTCAAAAAGAGCCAAAAGCCTGGTATGATAAACATGCCAGAAAGCATTCCTTCAGTGTAGGGGACCAGGTCATGGTCTTGAAGGCACTCTAGGCCCACAGAATAAAAGTGTTGTGGGAAGGGCCATTAATGGTCCAAGAGCTCCTGGGAGCTGTTAATTTTCTCATAGCATTCCCCGCCTCCAACTGAAAGCCTAAGGTGTACCATATTAATTCTCTAAAGCCCTTTTATTCCAAAGAATTAAAGATTTGTCAGTTTACAGCCCAGGGAGGAGATAACGCTGAGTGGCCTAAAGGTGTCTACTACAAAGGAAAAAGTGCTGGTGGTGTGGAAAAGGTAAACCTCTCCATGACCCTTGGGCATATGCAGCGACAGCAAATCAAGGAGCTGTGCACTAGCTACACGCCGACATTCTCAGCCACCCAGGACTGACTGAACGGGCATACCACTCCATTGACACAGGTAATGCTCACCCAATTAGAGCCCGACCTTACCGGGTGTCTCCTCAAGCTAAAACTGCTATAGAATGGAAGATCCAGGATATGCTACAAATGGGTGTAATCTGCCCCTCTGGCAGTGCATGGGCATCTCCAGTGGTTCTAGTTCCCAACCCAAATGGGGAAATACGTTTTTGCATGGACTACCATAAGCTGAATGCTGTAACGCTCCCAAACAACTATCCAATGCCACGAACAAATAAACTAGTGAAGAAACTGGGACGGGCCCAGTTCATCCCTATCTTGGACTTAACCCAGGGGTACTGGCAGGTACCGCTAAATAAATCCGCCAAGAAAAGGTCCGCCTTCATCACACATGTCGGGCTGTATGAATTTAATGTGCTCTCTTTCAGGCTGCAGAATGCACCCGCCACCTTCCAAAAACTTGTAGATGGTCTCCTAGCGGAATTGGAAAAATGTGCAGTCACAGACCTTGATGATGTGGCCATATTTTTGGAATCCTGGGCAAAACACCTGGAACACCTACAAAAAGTCTTCAAGCGCATAAGGGAGGCAAAACTAACTGTTAAGACTAAAAAGTGTCAAATAGGCCTAAACAGAGTAGCTGACCTTGAACATCAGGAGGGTCAACAACTATCAACCCCCTACAGGCCAAAGTGAATGCTATCCAAAAGTGGCCTGTCCCAAAGTAAAAAAAAAAAAAAAAAAACTGGTCCAATCCTTCTTAGGCTTGGCCAGATATTACAGGCCATTTGTTGCGCAATACAGCCAAATCGCCAATTTCAAGTTACACCTAAAACTTACAAAGTAAAATTTCAAACCCTTAAAAAAGGCCTGAACTAATGTGGCTTATGTAAACCAAATAACAAATCTGTTTCATAAATGGCTCAACAAACGGGCTGTTACTAACTTTGAAGGAAATGTATATTCCTGTTTTTGTGTCTTTTTGTAACTTAAGGTTTTGCCTCAAGAAATTCTCTGTTTTAAATCTAATTACCCTGTAAGGTATTTACCATCCTAACTTTATATAGGTGATTCTTTTCTCTTTTCTTTAATTAAAATTCGTCTTTTAAACACCTAATTAATTTTTCATTGTTCTTAAAATCCAAGGCTTTGGGTCTGTGTTCACCTTTACCAATTGGTAAAAATTATTATGAAGCCTTCCCCAGGAAAGGGGGTGTAGGGCTGGGGGAAATATTTTGGGGGAAAACGTCTCCAAGTGGTCTCTTTCCCTGTTCTTTGTTTAAAATGCTTCGTGGTGGCAGCAGACTGTTCAAGGACAAGGCAAAGTTTATACCTTGGGAAAGTTTTTTTAACCTAAGCTGGTAAAAATAAGCTTAGGGGTCTTTCATGCAGGTCCCTACCTCTGTACCGTAAAGTTCAGAGTAGGGAAGAAACCTTGACAGGGTGTTACTAGTCCCCCGCTGCCCCTGTCCTCCCCCGTGTCCCGTGGGTCTCCCCTCACCTGCACAGAGGGAGCCTTCAGCCTCAGGGCTCTCAGACCCCACGGAGGGGCTGCTGGCCCCTCGGGAGAAGGAGGAGCTGCTGGTCCCCGTGCCAGAGTCGCCCAGCTCCTGCTCTGGGCTGGCTGGGGGCTCCTCGGTGGCCAGGCTGGTGGATGGCTCCGGTTGGGCACTGGGGTGCGGCTCCTGGCTCCTCCGCTTCCTGTGAAGGAAGCTGCAGAGCCACCTTCCTAGGCTCCCACCCTCTCCTGGGTCCCTCCTACATAGCATCACCCTGGGCCACCTCCATTTGGGACCAGAAGGGGCCTCAGGGCATGCTAAGGGAGCTGGTGTCTTCCTCCTCCTCCAGAAAGCCAGGGAGCTCCTCCTCCTCGCCTGGCCACTGGCCTCTTCCCCGCCCGCGGGGACAGAGGGGCCGCTCTCCTCCTGGGAAAGCCGGCCGCTGCTCCCTACCGGCTCCGGAGCCACCAGCCCGGCCTTCCTCCTCAGCATCCGCCTCAGCCGCTGCATCCTGGGAATGAGTGGGGAGCAGCCATGAGTCTGGGTTCAAGGCAGCCTCTCATTAATGTGCCTGCCTGTTCCTCCATCCACCTCCCCTCCGCTGAGGCAATTTCTCCTCACCACACACCCCACCCCAGAGCATGGGGGCTGCCGTCCACACCCACTGGCAGCAGCTCACAGCACAGGCTGCTCCCAACGTTCCCCCTCACCCCTGGGGCCCTGTGACACCAGGGGAGTCTCGTCCTTTCAGAGCAGTGGGGCTCTCTGTTAGTTTGGACAAGCAGCTCCCTCCACCCCAGAAGATCCCGCTCCCTCCCAGGCCAGGGAAAGAGCAGCACCCGGACAGTCCCCAGCGAAAGTTCACAAGGTGCCAATGCTGGGAGGGAGGAGTCGCCCTCAGTTCCCACTGATTTCACTGATTGCGGTTGTGGGTGTTCAGCACCTGGCAGGTTCTGCCCTCCCCAAAGACTGTCGACATGGGGAACAATCCCCTGCAAGGGAAGGGCTGGGAGCCCTCTTGCTGGCCCATTCCCACCACACTGGGGATGGCTCTGGAGAACTCCACTCACTTGCTCTAGATGGGAAAGCGCTGGGTGGCAGATACTCACGGAGGCCTAGTCTCTTGCCCTCCTCCTTGATCTCCTGCACCCAGGTGGGCTGGAAAGGGTGCTGCCCAATGCCCTGCCAGCAGAGCAGGGAGTAGAAGCCTGCAGATCGAAAGTGGCTGTGAAAACAAGATGACGTTTTATTGTCAGAGGATGGATAAACTCAGCCTAGCAACCGGGGGTTTACAACATTGACCTATGGCCAGCAGCACACCTCCCATCTCCAGGTCTCCTCGTACCTCAAGCACATTCCTGAAGCGTGATGACCCAAGGGCTGTAGGGGAGTGTCCCCAGCCCCAGTGAGGGAAACAGAGGCCTGGGCAGGAGAAGCCACTGCCTCAGGGTCGTTGAGGGAGTCAGGGATAGAGCCGGGGATGGAGCCTTTGTCCAGGCTCCCGCACTAACCACTAGAGGAACAGTCCCTTCCAGAGCTGGGAAGTGCCAGCGGGACTCGATTCCCAGTCTCCCTGGCTCTGAGTGTGACTTGTTGTTGTGACTGAGGCAGGGGGGTGGGAATCTGGACTCCTGGCTTTCACTGGTGATTTTCTTCTATTCCCAGTCTCCCTGGCCCTGAGTGTGACCTATGGAGGTGGTGGAATCTTCATCTTTACAGATTTGTAAGGCCCAGCTTGACCAAAAAAATCATCTATTTTAAATTAAGGGAAAAATTTATGAAAATCTCTTCAATAATTTAAAGAGAAGAGGAAAAAATAACATGAAATCGAACATGTTCACTGCCAAGTTTTTGAGAGAGTCACACCACTGACATGATAGCTAAAGCCCTGGAAGCAAAGTTAGCTGAAATGCTAAGCCAGCTTTGGACAGCAATAGCTTCCTTGGAAGGTGCAGAAACTATTGTCTTCTTTTCAGTTTATTCAAAGAGTTCAGTTCAATGACTCGTTCGTTGAAATTCAAGAAAGCCATTGAGAGTTCACAAAACAGGCAACTTCTTTTCCTCCCTCAATCTATGGATAAAAACTAGATGTGAGGGGATGGATATACTAGTTCATAAATCTAGAAACACGTGAAAACCAGAACGTATCATTTTAGTTCACTAACCACACTTCAAATTTCCTTTGTTTAAGAAATCAGTTTTAAATGCAAAACATTTTCATACAACGTTTTTCTTATGCTTCTCTTTCTAGCTCCAGCATGACCATGGTTTGTGACCAAAGAGAGGTCACTTCTTTTCTCTTTCCCTCTCTATCATGGAGATGGAGAAAATTCTCTAAGTCCTAGCAGGCAAGAGATTTGAGCACATCAGGCGTGTGAGAGCCCTTGTGCTCTAAAGGACAATGGGTGATTGTTGTTTGGGGCAAGAACCCCAACAGATTTGATACTTGTCCCCCATCCAAAGCCAATAACACATCTCTGTATTTTCAATCATGAGTTAGACATTCTCAGCACTCCTCTATCTCCCGCAGCCCTCAGGTGTTCCTTGGATTATGGAGGCTTGGTTGCAAAGAGGACTGGAATTTTTTTACTGGCTTCCTGGGTGTCCCTAGCCAATGAGGGTCTCAGTCTGGCCTCCGAGGCCCACACCCCCCAGACACTGAAGATCAGGATGGATAGATTTCAATTCACATTTTTTGTCTTTGTATTTTTGAATTATTTTCCTAATGAAAGATTGATTCTCATGAAATTCACAGAGCTGGCAGATGACAGAACAAGGAGCAATGATCTCAAGTTGCAGTGTGGAAGGCTTGGATATTAGGAAAAACTTTTTCACTGGGAGGGTGGGGATGCCTTTGAATCTGCTAGGATAGGGTCCCCCATCTTCTACTTAGAGCCTATATTTTTTCTTACCTTCTACACAGATGACGATTTCTTTCCACACAATCAAGACAGTCATAAAAATAATCCCGAGAATCTCCTCCACACCAACCGTCTCTTGGTCCCCACTGAGAGACCGCGAGATGGAGGCTTGCTGCAGCAAGGCTACAGGGGTCTCCGAGGTTCCCCCTGCCCCGCACCCCTGTCCTGCCGGGCTGTTGTCAAGGGAGCTCTGTGGGGTCACACCCGCCTCATCATCTTTGCCCAATAGGCTGAGTTCCTGCCAAAGGCCTTTGTGAAGTCACTGCCACACTCACCTTTCCCTTGCAGGCCTGATGTCTGCCCCTGGCCAGCCCGGCTGGATGTTTGAGCTGCACCCTGGATCACCCCACTTGCTCATTATTGATTCTGGGGAGCGAGCAGGCCACCCAGTAAAACAGCAGAGTCTATGCCTCACCCCACACTGAGTTTTTCATAGAGGCATCGGTTGTGAAACTATTTGATCTCCTAATCCGGCCTCTATTTCACTGGCTATGACATTTCACACGCTTACCACCATATTAAGCCCAATTGCTTGTCATTCACAAAAAGGTGCCATGGCACCTTCCAGAATGATAACCAGTTGTGATGGGAGGATACCAGGAAACAGAGAATCCACCTCTTCCCCAGGCCCTACGCTACCAGCACTCCCAGCTATCTTCGAGACACCACCGACATCCTGGGGAAACTACAATCCATCGGTGATCTTCAAGAAAAGGCCATCCTGGCCACCATGGATGTAGAAGCCCTCTACACCAACATTCCACACAAAGATGGACTACAAGCCATCAGGAACAGTATCACCGATAATGTCATGGCAAACCTGGTGGCTGAACTTTGTGACTTTGTCCTCACCTATAACTATTTCACATTTGGGACAATGTATACCTTCAAATCAGCGGCACTGCCATGGGTATCCGCATGGCCTGACAGTATGCCAACATTTTTATGGCTGACTTAGAACAATGCTTCCTCAGCTCTCGTCCCCTAATGCCCCTACTCTACTTGCGCTACATTGATGACATCTTCAACATCTGGACCCATGGAAAAGAAGCCCTTGAGGAATTCCACCATGATTTCAACAATTTCCATCCCACCATCAACCTCAGCCTGGACCAGTCCGCACAATGGATCTACTTCCTGGACACTACGGTGCTAAGAAGGGATGGTCACATAAACACCACCCTATACCGGAAACCTACTGACCGCTATTCCTACCTACATGCCTCCAGCTTTCATCCAGACCACACCACACAATCCATTGTCTACAGCCAAGCTCTACGATATAACTGCATTTGCTCCAACCCCTCACAGAGAGACAAACACCTACAATATCTCTATCAAGCATTCTTACAACTACAATACCAACCTGCTGAAGTGAAGAAACAGATTGACAGAGCCAGAAGAGTACCCAGAAGTTACCTACTACAGGACAGGCCCAACAAAGAAAATAATAATAATAATAATCTCCCCAATGTATTTTCCACTGCATGCATCTGATGAAGTGAGCTGTAGTTCACAAATGCTTATGCTCAAATAAATGTGTTAGTCTCTAAGGTGCCACAAGTCCTCCTTTTCTGTTTGTTTCAGTGGTTAGTCTCCCTCACTGTCAAAAATGTGTGCCTTACTTCTCATCTGAATTTCTCTGGCTTCAACTGACAGCTGTTGGTTCTTGTTTTGCCTTTCTTGGCAAGATCGAATTAGCCCTGCCCCATGAAATCCGATCTCCCTGTCCTGCTGGGATCCCTCCAGCCAGGAGAACCCAGTAGGGGCCTCCTAGCTGTTTGTCTGCTGGGCTGGGGATATCAGATGCACCAGAGGCATGCAGAAGTGAGTGCACTGCATCAGCCCGGCATTGGGCTCAGGGGTTTGGCCTTGGCAACTTCTGCTCCAGCCACGTCTCTGGGTGTCTGGGCTAGGGGCTTCTGACCCCCGTGGCTGCAGCCAAGGCTGGGGTGCTGAGCTCAGGACTTTCATGCCCCTCCCCACTGCTCTCAGCACTCTGGGTGTCTGCCCGGCATCTGCAGCTGGGGCTCAGGGCATCCCTTGCAGTTCCTTCTGGGGCTCAGGGGTCCATTTTTAAGGATGTCCCCAAATTGGTCCTTGCATTAATTTGCCAGGGGACTAGTAGGTAGGAGCCCCCAGCTGAGGTGCTCTCAGCAGCAGGGACCCATCCGCACATCTTAGAACCTCCTCTCACTTCAGAAACATTCTTGGCTGCTGCCCTCAGAGCCCAGGTCTGAAGGCAGCACGGAAGTGAGCGTGGCAATGCTGTAACCCCCCTACAACAACCTCTGAACTCCCCCACGATCCCATTTTGGTTGGGACTCCCAGCAAACGAAATATCATTGAGATGGACATGTTCCAACGAGACAATTCAATTAAGAGTAGGATACCAGAGGAGGAAAAATCACTTTTGTCGTGGCAATGAGGGTGGCCCATTTCAAACAGTTGACCAGAAGGTGTCAGTAAGAATAGGGGGAAATTAGTATGGGGGAAGTTAGGACTTTTGGCTGCAGAATTTTATTTCAGTTTTTATGAGATTGTGTCTTTTAGGTTTTCTGGCACACAAGTAGAGAAGTTAGAGAAAAACATAAATGATTCTTGCTGGAAGTTTGCAATGTCTCACTAATTTGTTTCTTAAGACCAGATCAAAAACACATAAGAACCCCAAAATCAGAAGGAGAGAATGTAAGCTTCTGCCTATAACAGAGAGGCACAATTTACTGGGTACCTGCTGACTGACTGCTGCTACACCCCCACTGAGCTGCTTAGCATGCAAGTAGGTCCAGGAACTGTGCCCAAAATTTAAAGTCTCAGTATTCAATTTTAACACAACCACAAATACACCAGAGCATCCAAATTTTCTGTTTTACAAGGTCTCTCCTTGTTTTGGAACACTGGTTTCTAAACATGCCATCGGGACTTTGAATCAAATTTCAGCTACTAATGAGCATGTGTGTGGAACAATCACTAATGTGCATTCGGTGTTATGTTGTAGGTTTCTTTAGGAAATCTGGGGAAACGGGAGCACTGGGAAAGCCTATTTCCCCCCACACACACACACAGTGCACATTTGCTGCCCACTGGTGCTGCCTGAGCAGTAGCATTGTGACATCAGAGATAATCCACCACTCAGCGCTCCCTGCCTCCAGCTCCTTGTCACACCTGGGGAGAATGACTAGCCCCTGGCTGCCATGGCAACAGCTACCTGTGACAACTGCTTGCCCCCTTCTTACCAGAACATCATCACAGAAAGGAAGTTTGTAATGAAACAGGACCAGATTTGGATAAGCAGGACAGTCTCCTGCTGGGCTCATTTGGGTTTGTACTGTGGTACTGTACAGTGTTTCTTTTCAAAGAGCAATTGTTTGCTACTTTCCTTTGTAAAGGCTCAGTGAAAATAAGAGGCAAAATTCCTGCTCTTTTACTTGGATATTGTTTATCTGCTTCTTACAAATTGAGGATTAGAGCTTAGAACTTTCACTGATACTGAAGTTGCAGAAAATGAGTTTTATTTTAATACAGTTTAATTTCATTACTTTCTATACTCTGATCAACACAGCACTGAGTGGTGAAAAGGGACTTTCACAAAGATAAGAATGGCAATAAAATATATACTGAAAACAACAGATGAGTAAGAGCTTTATTGCTTAAACCGCACATATATAACAGATGTTATTTCTATTCAAAAACAAAGGAAATTAAGAAACCAAAAACCCTTTATTTAACACTTCTTAGGTTAGCTTTCATCAATAAATTAAACCATCAAATAATTAGGAAATACAAAGTCAAGGTTTTAAAAAGGATTAAAAGGTTACAAAGTTTAGCATTTTTAGGTTAGCAAATGTCCAAATAAGTGTTGCCGTGGTACCCTTAATTCAGTCCTTTTGTGCCTTTGCCCCATGATGGAGACGTTAATTACATGATCCCATGTTATTTTTTTCCCTCGCGACTCCTGCCTTATTCAGTGCACAGAATTCTCTGCTCTGGGGCTGTGTATTGAAGGAGTCTGTTGTCTGCAGGATCCCTGCCTCATTTATTGCAGAGTTAATGTTTCATGGGCAATACTCATTCTGGTATTTCCTAACTTGAGAGTACTTGACTTCGTAGCCTTTGTTCTAATTTTTATGGCTTACTTTACTGAGGAGACCAACCTTTATGACAAAGGTGGGTTTTCTTTTGTTTTTTGTTTGTTTTTTGGTGATGTATCCGTTATTTATCTCTTCAGTACCAATCGTGTGTGCTTAACAAAATAGAAAAAGTAAGGACACTCCCTAAAACTGTTACGAATTATACCTGATAGGACACGCACACAACTGCTGCGAATTATACCTGGTAGGACACGCACACAAATGCTACGAATTACACCTGGTACGACACGCACACAAATGCTGTTATGAATTATACCTGATAGGTCACACACAGTTCGAATCTAGGCTGAGGCACATAAACAAAGTCCACAACTGCAGAGTTCCCACAAAACACCAAGTTTATTGCGCTCGAGCGTGGTGCCTCCCTGCTAGCCAGGAGGGGACCCCGAATACAGATTATACAAAGATTATATACTTTTTAGAAAAGCATATTGCCCTCCTGCATTGGAAACCTTAGCCAATAAACAAACCCTTTTCTTATCTACCACCTATCCCTGCTTGGTGCATTCCTCGTGCTAAACCAGTATGTTAATTACACAGCATGGTCCGAAAGCCATGCATCAGGAACTTTTATCATCAGGATGGGAGGCCTCACATCACAGGCCAGGAGATAGGGAGTTAGAGACTGACAAAAACCAGATACTGGGAGTCAAGGCAGGCTGGAGACAAGGAGGAGGATTTTCACAGGGATGCAGTGTCTAAGGAACACTTCTCCTGGTGCATGATGTGCTTGCTTTTAGACAATGATGGGCCCCAAACCAAAATGGAGTCACATGTGCTAACTTTTCCTTAACAATACAAAGACTTTATGATCTAAAGAAGATGGACACATACAAAGAAAGCAGGATATGTAAGGACTACTAATTTCTTTCTTTCTTTCTTTCGATGAATAGTTGTCACAAATATAAAGGGAAGGGTAAACCCCTTTAAAATCCCTCCTGGCCAGAGGAATAATCCTCTCACCTGTAAAGGGTGAAGAAGCTAAAGGTAACCTTGCTGGCACCTGACCAAAATGACCAATGAGGAGACAAGATACTTTCAAAAGCTGGGAGGAGGGAGAACAACAAAGGGTCTGTGTCTGTCTGTATGATGCTTTTGCCGGGGACAGAACAGGAATGGAGTCTTAGAACTTAGTAAGTAATCTAGCTAGGGATGTGTTAGATTATGATTTCTTGAAATGGCTGAGAAAAGAGCTGTGCTGAATAGAATGACTATTCCTGTCTGTGTGTCTTTTTTGTAACTTAAGGTTTTGCCTGGAGGGATTTTTCTCTATGTTTTGAATCTAATTACCCTGCAAGGTTTCTATCATCCTGATTTTACAGAGGTGATTCCTTTACTTCTATTAAAAGTCTTCTTGTAAGGAAAATGAATGCTTTTTTATTCTTCTAAGATCCAAGGGTTTGGGTCTGCGGTCACCTATGCACATGGGTGAGGATTTTTACCAAACCTTCCCCAGGAAGTGGGGTGCAAGGGTTGGCAGGATTTTGGGGGGAAAGACGTGTCCAAACTCCATTTTTTCAGAAACCCAGATAAAGTTTGGTGGTGGCAGTGGAAATCCAAGGGTAAAATAATTTTGTACCTTGGGGAAGTTTTAACCTAAGCTGGTAAAAGTAAGCTTAGGAGGTTTTCATGCAGGTCCCCACATCTGTACCCTAGAGTTCAGAGTGGGAAAGGAACCTTGACAAGTGGAAATCCAAGGGTAAAATAATTTTGTACATTGGGGAAGTTTTAACCTAAGCTGGTAAAAGTAAGCTTCAGAAATTTTCAATTTCAGTAATTTCAGATTTACTGCACACTGGAAAGGCCATGACCACATTATAGAGGAAGAATAACGTATTTAAAATAGGGTTCAGAGTAGCAACCGTGTTAGTCTGTATTCGCAAAAAGAAAAGGAGTCCTTCTGGCACCTTGGAGACTAACCAATTTATTTGAGCATATAAATAAATTTGTTAGTCTCTAAGGTGCCACAAGTATTTAAAATACTTAATTTTAGAACAATGTTTAATTTTTAATGCTGAACTCATCAATTTCATTTAAGGTCAGGTAGGATGGGTATCTGAGGTGGACACACATTGAGTATATATCCCAAACAATTCAGAAAAGCCAATTTTGGGAAAAAGCAATCCAAAATATTTCTGTGTCCAGTGTATCCATAAGCATTTTTTTCAAGAAATAATGTATTGAGGTTGAGCTGCTAAAAGCACGTTCTCTACCTGTTGATTTGAACCCATCACTTTTCTCTTTGAATCCCTCTGCTCACTCCTAATCTGATATTCAATCAGACTTAAATTATTGGTCACCTTTTCAAGGAAACTCTGTCTCCTACCTAGATGAGCTTTACCCTTGTAAAGAATTCCATTTCATTGTGGCAGACAAGAGTAAATGTTGACCACAGTCTTTGTCCTGTAGCGTTAGTTGATTTTTTAGATACACTAGGCCAAGGCCATTGAACACCTTGAAGATAAAGACCAAGATTTTGAACTTGAATGCTACTGCATTTCAACCTTGGAGGGTTCACCTGGTGCATAGGGAATGGGATTTTTTTAATCATGAGGCATTTGTGTTTCATCAAAGAAGAAAATCTTCTACAAAGGACCAGCTGTTGTGAAATCAGGTTTTCTCCAAATATTACTCCTGGAGGAATTCTGTACTACTGTAGGCATGCATAATTAATGAGCCATGCAGATCTTTAATTTTTTGTGTAGAAAAAAAAGCTTCTGCCAAAATGTTGCTGCATTCCACCTTTTGCCCACCAGAGGGCACTGTGTCACAAGAACAGCAGCAGATACCCGCAGAAAATAATAATTACCAGTGGGCAGGGGAGGGGGGAGCACGGGAAAAAACTTTTTGTAGTGATAAGCAAGGTGGGCCATTTCCAGCAGTTATCAAGAAAGGTTTTCTCCCCCCCCCCCTCCGCCCTGACTCTCCTGCTGGTAATAGCTCATCTTAAGTGAGTGTGTATGATAACACCCATTTTTTCATGTTCTGTGTGTACATAAATCTCCTCACTGTATTTTCCACTGAATGCATCCAATGAAGTGAGCTGTAGCTCACGAAAGCTTACGCTCAAATAAATTGGTTAGTCTCTAAGGTGCCAGAAGGACTCCTTTTCTTTTTGCAAATACAGACTAACACGGCTGCTACTCTGAAACCTGTCAATATTCCTAGAGATTATTCTCAGATTTCTGACAAGCATAGGGTTGTCTGCAGTGTAGTTGTAGCTGGGTAGATCCCAGGATATTAGAAAGCCAATGTGGGTGAGGAAATATCTTTTCTTAGACCAACTTCTGTTGGTGAGAGTGACAAGCTTTTGAGCCACAAAGAGCTCTTCTTCGGGTCTGGGAACATTACTCCCAATGTCAGAGCAAAATGCAAGATGGAACAGATTGTTTAGCATAAGTAGTTAGCACATATTGTAAGGGACCATTCAAAGTAGAGTGGGCCATTAGCACCTCTGCAAACATAGGAAAAAAAGAGGGCGTTAGTGGATTACAGATTGTTTTAATAAACCATAAATCTAGTGTCTCTGTTCAATCCATGATGTCCATGATCCACGATTTGGTGTCCAGCAGAGTAATGAATGTAAGCTCCCTGGTTCTTCTTTTGACAATGCTGGGCAAGTTTCCTTTGAGGATTGGGACTGATAGGTCAGATATAGAGTGATTACTTTAAGAAAAGTGTTCACCCACAGGTGATAGGGTGTTTTTGTCTTTTATCATTTTCCTGTGTATATTCATTTGAGTTTATACTGCTTATCTGTTTCATCCATATAATCATTATTCGGGCATTTAGTGCACTGGATGAAGTGTGCTTCATGTGATAGGCATGTATAAGATCCTGGAATCTTGAAAGGTGTTTTGTGTGGAGTGTTGATCATGATAATAATGGAGATATGTCTGCAAGTTTTGCATCTATTGTTCTGGCAGAGTCTGGTGCTGCTTTGAGTGGGTGTGTCCTGGTCTGTGGGGAGCTTCCTCTTGATGAGGAGTGTTACCTGGGGTTTTCAGAACCCACAACAGGGGCAACTTAACTATTTCACTCCATGCAGTGTCAGGAATCAATCAATAGGAACACAGCAGTTCTGTCTGATCAAGGATTAAATGCAACTAAGTATGCTCTTATCTAACACTGCAGTTTATTAGATTTAAGCATACAGAGACATAAGCAATAGGTTTAGAACATCCCAGATATTTTTCCTAACATCTGGAATGGTATTGAGTAATTAACATCAGGTTTGTAGTGGCCAGTTGCTCACCCACCAGGGAGAAAGGGTGTCAGAAAAAAGTGTCTCAAGATGGCTTCAGAGGACTGCTCCACAATATACTCTATTAGCTAATCTTTTATAACTAACTTCTACAAAACACATAGGTCATAATGACCCCAACTGGATCATCTCTTTTCTAACTTTCAGTCAACTTTTCATATCAGAGGTGCCTAGATTCAAAGTTTTCCAACCACCAAGGTTTTCAGTCTCAGTTGTTTACTTGTCTGTCCCCTCCTCCCATTCTGATTAGCAAAAACTATCAGCTAGATATGACCTCGCTTCTAAAAGCCTGTCTCCAAATTAACCCTTAACTATGTGGTGTTCTATTTCATAAATTCCTATTGGCAGAATGCACATAATATGGTTGCAATTAGTTTGATCACATAATGGGGTATACACATCCCTCAAACCAGGGCAACAATGAGTTTGAAGAGATTGTTCGAAGACCAAAAGAGGTGATTCTTGAAATATTTCTTTCATGATGGGGTACCCGTCGAGTATGGGGTGTAGTTGTTTACACCCATTGGTGGTTACACTAGCTTTAGTGTATGGGTTCCAGTGTGGGGTGGTAGGTGACAAATAGGGGTATGCAGTCAGAAGGGGGTGTATTTCTGTATTGAAGCAGGTTCTCCTGGGGTATTTGGGTGGCCTGTTGCATGAAAAAAATCAAGTTGCAGTGGGGAAGGTTTAGATTGGATATTAGGAAAAACTTTTTCACTAAGAGGGTGGTGAAACACTGGAATGCGTTACCTAGGGCGGTGGTAGAATCTCCTTCCTTAGAGGTTTTTAAGGTCAGGCCTGACAAAGCCCTGGCTGGGATGATTTAACTGGGAATTGGTCCTGCTTCGAGCAGGGGGTTGGACTAGATGACCTTCTGGGGTCCCTTCCAACCCTGATATTCTATGATTCTATGATGCAATCTACTTCTCTGATGGAGTGTCCTTGTTTGGTGAAGGTGGTTTTAAGTGAACATAAGAACGGCCATACTGGGTCAGACCAAAGTCCATCTAGCTCAGTATTCTGTCTTCTGACAGAGGCCAATGCCGGGTGCTTCGGAGGGAATGAATCAAAAAGGTAATCATCAAGTGATCCATCCCCTGTCACCCATTCCCAACTTCTGGCAAAGAGAGGCTAGGGACACCATCCCTGCCCATCCTGGCTAATAGCCATTGATGGACCTATCTTCCATCAATTTATCTAGGTCTTTTTTGACCACTGTTATAGTCTTGGCCTTCACAATATCGACAACAAGTGTGTTAAGCCAGGGATAGTCAATAGGCGGACCATGGGCCAAATCCGGACTGCGAGATGCTTTTGAATGGACCCCACAATGTTTTTATTTGTTTATTATCATTATGGGTTTCTCAATTTTTTTTTCTTGGAGTCTGGACCTTGACTATACCTTGACCAAGAAATTTGGACCTTGACAAAAAATAGGCTATCCCTTCATTAAGGTATATATCACTTACTTTCTCCTCAGAGCACATTCTGTGGTATCTGAGTGGCTTTCAATAACATATTTCTTGGTATGGTTGGGGTGGTTACTAGATCTATGAAGGTAGGTGTGGTGATCCATGGGTTTCTTGTATATGGTTGTCTGTAGGGTTCCATTGTTGAAGCTGATTGTGGTGTCCAGAAGTTGATGCTAGTGTGGGAAAGCTCCAGAGAGAGTTTAATGGATGGGTGGTGGTTGTTGAAGTTGTGGTGGAAGTCTGAGGGAGTTTAAGCTGTCTTCCCATAGGATGAAAATTTCTCAGGTATATCACTGGTTTCATGATGCACTTCTCCAGAAATTCTTCTTCAGGATGACCCATGAAGAGGTTAGCATATTGGGGAGCCATCCTAGTACCCCTGGCTGTTCTCATGCTTTGGACAAAATGTTTATTGTTGAAGGTAAATCTATGACAGGCGAGGATGAACTGGATGAGTTTGGCTATGTGTTTGGGATGGATAATTGATGGTTGTCCACTGTCTTTTAAATATTTGGGGCAGGCAGCTATCCTGTCATTGTGAGGGATATTGGTGTATAGGAAAGTGACATTCATCGTGGCAAGGATGGTATTCTGAGGAAGGTTGTTAATACTGTGGAGTAGAGTAGGGCTCAAATGTACTTGAGCCATCCAGCTACTGTGAGAGTGGACTGTCTGGAAAGACTCTTGCCTAGGCTCACAGCACATGCACGTTTCAATCTCTTTGGCTCATGAGTGTTTGCATGCAGTCTTCTAGAAAGCCAAAGGTTTCCTTTAATAGATGTTTTCAGTATTGCTTCCTCAAACGGGCAGTGAGTGCCACACACTGGCTGAAATAAATGCTGAGTGACTGAGATCAAGTAGGGGATGTTGAGCTCTGTGGTGCACAATCCCCTCCATTATAAGACTGCTGATTTTGCAAAATGCTGTGTTTTTGACGAGCTGTGTCTGGGGAACTTCTTGCTCAAATGACCCCAAAATTTGGGTCACTAACCCTATCCTGTTCCCCCAGGAGACAACAAATTTCAAGTCAGTCCAAGTAAGCATGGAGATCTTACAGCACTTAGAAGAATTAACATTTAAGTAGAAAGGGCTTCTCAACCTAAACTAAAGCAGAGCTGGTGCTTCATTACAGAATCATAGGACTGGAAGGGACCTCGAGAGGTCATCAAGTCCAGTCCCCTGCACTCATGGCAGGACCAAGCACCATCTAGACCACCCCAGACAGGTGTTTGTCTAACCTGCTCTTAAAAATCTCCAATGATGGAGATTCCACAACCTCCCTAGGCAATTTATTCCAGTGCTTAACCACCCTGACAGTTCGGACATTAGGAAAAATTTCCTCTCAAAACTTCCCTTGCTGCAATTTAAGCCAATTGCTTCTTGTCCAATCATCAGAGGATAGGAAAATAATTTTTCTTCCTCCTCCTTATAACAACCTTTTAGGTACTTGAAAACTGTTATCATGTCCCTTCTCAGTCTTTTTTTTTTCCAGACTAAACAAACCCAATTTTTTCAATCTTCCCTCATAGGTCATGTTTTCTAGATCTTTAATTATTTTTGTTGCTCTTCTCTGGACTTTTTCCAATTTGTCCACATCTTTACTGAAATGTGGCACCCAGAACTGGACACAATACTCCAGCTGAGGCATAATCAACGTGGACTGGAGCATAAGAATTACTTTTCATGTCTTGCTTACAACACTGCTGCTAATATATCCCAGAATGATGTTTGCTTTTTTTGCAACAGTCTTACACGGTTCACTCATATTTAGCTTGTGGTCCACTCTGACCTCTAGATCCCTTTTTGCGGTAATCCTTCCCAGGCAGTCATTTTCCATTTTGTACATGTCCAACTGATTGTTCCTTCCTAAGTGGAATATTTTGCATTTGTTCTTATTGAATTTCATCCTAGTTACCTCAGACCATTTCTCCAGTTTGTCCAGATCATTTTCAATTATAATCCTATCCTCCAAAGCACTTGCAACTCCTCCCACCTTGGTATTGTCTGCAAATTGTATAAGTGTACTCTCTATGCCATTATCTAAATCATTGATGAATATATTGAACAGAACTAGACCCAGAACTGATCCTTGCAGAACACCACTCGTTATGCCCTTCCAGCATGACTGTGAGCCATTGATAACTACTCTGGGAATGGTTATCCAACCAGTTATGCACCAACCTTATAATAGCTCCATCTCAGTTGTATTTCCCTAGCTTTTTAATGAGAAGGTCATTTGAGACTATATCAGATGCCTTACTAAAGTCTCGATATACCACATCTACCGCTTCCCCCTATCCACAAGGCCATCACCCTGTCAAAGAAAACTATCGTGTCGGTTTCATATGATTTGTTCTTGACAAATCCATGCTGACTATTACATATTGCCTTATTATCTTCTAGATGTTTGCAAATTGATTCCTTCATTATTTGCTCCATTATCTTTCCGGGTACAGAAGTTAAGCTGACTGGTCTGTAATTCCCTGGGTTGTTCTTATTTCCCTTTTTATAGATAGGCACTATATGTGCCCTTTTCCAGTCTTCTGGAATATCACCCATCTTCCATGACTTTTCAAAGATAAGAGCTAATGGCTCAGATATCTCCTCAGTCAACTCCTTGTGTATTCTAGGATGCACTTCATTGGGCTCTATTGACTTGAAGACATCTCACTTGTCTAAGTAATTTTCAACTTGCTCTTTCCCTATTTTGAACCTACCCCATTTTCACTGGTGTTCACTATGTTAGGCATCCAATTGCCACCAACCTTCTTGGTGAAAACCAAAACAAAGCAGTCATTAAGCACGTCTGCCATTTCCACATTTTCTGTTATTGCTTTTTTGTCTTCATTGAGTAATGGGCCTACTCTGTCCTTGGTCTTCCTCTTGCTTCTAATGTATTTGTGGAATGTTTTCTTGTTACCCTTTATGTCTCTAGCTTGTTTGATTTCCTTTTGTGCCTTGGCCTTTCTAATTTTGCCCCTACATACTTGTGTTGTTTGTTTGTATTCATCCTTTGTAATCTGACCTAGTTTCCACTTTTTGTAGGACTCTTTTTTTTATTTTTAGATCATGGAACATCTCCTGGTTAAGCCAGGATGGTCTCTTGCCACTCTTCCTATCTTTCCTGTGCAGTGGAATAGTTTGCTCTTGTGACCTTAATAATGTCTCTATAACACATAATAAATGGGTTAATTTTTTATCAGGTCCAAATACCCTAACACTGCACTGGAGACATTACCATACCAGGACTGGCCTGGAGGTGTCTTCGCATTAGCTCCCCATGTTGCAATGTGGGTAAATTTGCTTTGTAAGTAATGACAGTACTCACAGCTCCCCAAAAGGACAGAGGAAGTAGCGTGAGTGAAGGGACTGATTTGGTCGCTGGGAAGTAAGCAAAGCCACAGTGCTGTTAGCTACACCTGTGAAAGACATGTCCCAGCAAAGAGATGGAGGAAGATATGAAGAAAATCAAAAATAAGTCTTCCCAGAAGGTGTAATCTGCACTGACTGCTGAAAGGGAAATAAAGGGTCAGATCCTCCGGATGAGCCATTGATGCCCAGCACAGCTCAGGGTGAGGGGTGAAGGCTACCATCACAGCCGCCTGATTCTCAGACTGCCAGGCACCAGTCTGATCCTGAGCAGCAGCTTAGAGCAGCCAAGGGATCATTCCAGCTTCTGGGATCACCACAGAGACAGGGTCCTGAGTCTATGCCCCCTCCTCCAGTAGCTGTGAGCTGGGATGTCATAGAGCTGGTTATACTGGAAGATTTTCGAGGAAATTTTCAGTTGGCCACTTAAGCCATTTTAAAGTGGACTTTGCACTGCACTGAGGATAAGGATTGGGATCAAAAAATGCAAACCAACCTCGCATTAGCGGAGTTCAAAGTGGGCCAGAACTATGTTTTATTTGTATAGAAGTAATCCCATTGGCTTCATTTTTGTTATATCAATATAAGTAAGAGAAGAATTGAACCCAGGATGTATAAGTCATCTGTTACTTACTGGGTACTGCTTTTCTTTAAATTACAAACATCAGGCTGTCTATGGAATGAGTAAACTGTATATAAAGTCACCATATTCTACTCTGAAATTTTGGTTTGTTTTACCTTCCTTCTGCAGAAAGAAGTAAAGCATTTCAAGATGTTCTGTCCAGATTAAACCTGGAGAAGCACAGAAGCATCAAGATCAGGCTGAGGGATGTCCTGGAGATCTGCCCAGAAAGCATCAAGAACAAGATTCCAGAGGCATTAGGTGATTTACCTTGGCATTTCCTGAGGAAGGTCATGGCTCTGAATGGGACGGCCAGAAATACAAGCATTGGGCACAAGGCTCCTGCAGAAGAAATGGTGATTATGAGGAGAAGCTGCATATTGATGGCACTTTCTGTTTTAGTGACACTGAGATGAAAATTTCTCTGCAACCTCTTGATGTTCTCTGTGCTGTTCTGCTTTGCTCAGTTTCCTACAGCAGGAGATCCTGTCCAAAATGTCCATGTGCCAGTTTGCCCTTCCTCTGCTGCTACTCACCCTTGACACCCCCAAGTGCACCCTAATACTGTGGGCCATGAGGGACATTGTGCGGAAGTGGAGGCCGCACTCCCTGGCAGAGAGCAGAGGGTTCAGAGAGGAGAGCTTGATGCTCACGTCAATGCCAACCATTTCTTTTGTGTGGATGGGGAGCTACAGCTTATCCAAGTCCCAACTCCTCAATGAGGTTCTCAGCCCCTACCAGCAGCATCACGATTTCTTTATCAGTGCGGGACATGGAGTCTGGGAACATCCTTCAGAAAATCGCAGATGGGCTGGTTGAGATTTCCTGGTATTTCCCTGGGGGGACGGAAAATTCTGATCTTTTCCCAGAACCCATTGCAGTTACAAATCTGCGTGGAGACATTGAGTCCCACTGGCTACAGTTTAGCTTTTCAACAGAGGTCTCCTTCGCAGTGTTCATAGTTACCGAGAGCATCGGTGAGAGAGAATAGGCACTGATATCATCTCGGAAAGAATCCAGCTCTAAATATTACTTCATCCTCAACTGCAAGAATAAGAAACCCAAAGAAACTCTGGGATTCCTTAATAAGCTGTCCTCAGTGTTGAAGCTGAGCAAATCACAGCTACTGGTGAAAGATCATACCATGAATAATGCAGGATTTGTGAAAAAGGTGCAGTCCACCATAGGAACCATAGTGAATTCATCTCCGAAGACAGTGAGTTTGGAAGCCATGGCTGTGACAGCACATGACCTAGGAATCCTGTTGGATGAGGACTGTCAGGCGTGTCAATGTGCGAGCAAATATACTGAAGAAATCACTTCAGAAATAAGAGATGGGGCAAAATTCAAAAGGGAAATGCTGAGCCTGCAAGGAGACCCATGGAAAAACTTGGCTCAATTGGAAAAAGAGATGTGCCAAATGAAAAGGCAAGGGGACATGGCCACTGAAGACTATAAATCTGCGCTGAAACAGAAATGGTTAGAGATACGTAGACAGCGGAATCAGTGTGACCGTACTAATGGTTTGACTAAGTTTATCAATGGAATAGTACCGTTAAATCCAGTGGAGAAACCTTACTTTCTGAAATGGATGAAATTTAGCCTGGATAATATCAACATGACAATGAGCTGGCCACCCTGGTGATTAGACTGAGTGACATCACCATCGTTAACACGGCCATGGAGAATGCCACAGAAATGAAGGATGTTCTGCAAATTGTGGTCCATGCATTTCTCAGAATGGAGGAAATAGGAAAACAGCCAAACTGCCAGTTTGTGCACCAGAATGTCAGTGATGTGTCTGCTCATGATCAAAACATGAGGGACAGGAAACACCTCCTGGAGCAGCTGAATGAAATGACCAAAGCTGCAGCAAGGATGGAAAAGCAAAGCAGGGAAATGGCATTTTCTGATATTATGGAGTATGACCCAGAAAAACACAATTGGTACATGCCTGGCTTGTGGCATGGAGTCCCTCCCATGGCTCCCGTAAACACTGGATACAGTGAGAGTGTGTGTGAGCTAAAGAAATACCTGTTTGAATTCATAGAGAACTGTTCACGGAAAAGAGCTGGAAAGGATATTCCTGATTTTATTGTATGGTTGAAGAGCCTGTGGAAGTCAGTGAAACATAAGAACTTCATCTTTAGGCTTCAGCTACAAGGCTGTTTCTAAAGCTATCACCAGCTGTCTGTGAAGTATTCTGAATGGGAATGGGGTTTCCGCAAGGAGATGTATCTCTGGATATCTGAAAAAGAAACTTTTATCCAGAATCAGCTGCCAGATACAGTAGAGGGTGATCTCTTTCACACTTTAAAAATGGAACCACAAGGGAAGCTACAGCAGGGAGAACAGAAGCTCTTGAATAACTTAGAACAGTATTTTAAAAGTGAAGCTCCAAATTTGAACCTGATAGAAAAGTACAGAGAAAATTTCAAAAGGAGCGCAAATAGCCTCAAAAGAGAACTTGAAAACCAGTAACTGTAAGGAAGCAATTCGAATACGAAGAGGACAGCACAAGATAGACAATATCCAATCTGAGTACAAGCAGAAAATTGAAGGGGAAGTTGACAAACTCTTGTCTGAATACCGAAACAGAGAAGATAAATTAGAGCATGAGAAACTGAAAAAAGAATTTGAAACGATGTGGCGAGAAACCTTGTCAGAGTTAACGCTCTGTACTTTACAGAAACGTCAAGTTGTTCAAGATATGGATCTCCAGCTGAGAAAGGATCTGAAGCACAGAGGGGGTGCTGTCAGACAGATACTGCAACATGCAAAAAGCCTGCTGGATTATAGAATGAAGTCTTTCCCAATGAAGAAGGAATACTTAAACCTAAAATGGACCAGAGCAGTTGTAGAATACTTCTCACAGGAATGTTACTGTAAAACTGAAGAGCTTGCTCTATCTTTAATGACTGAATGCAAGAAATACATTGAAGAAAAAGTTAAATCCAAAACAGACTATGATGAAACCTATTGCAGAGAACTGCTGCATATGGTTAATGAGAGGTTAAAAGAGGAGGATATTGAGCAACTTCACACTTCTCCTTTGTTTGAAGTTGACCTGAAGCGTCACGTTTTGGTGGAAGCGGCTTGGGCATTTCAGAAGATGCATGAAGATTTTATCAAAGAAAACGATCCTCAGCAACGTCTGGAGAAGCTGAAACCTCATTATTTCTCCATATTTACTGATCTCTATTTGGAAAAGAAGGAAAGCCAAACGAGGGCGAGGAATTTCTGTGATCAGTGTCTCAAACCTGCCCTGGTGGGTTACGTCAACAAAAGGCTCGGACTAGAAATAGTTGACAATATTCTCAGCAGTGAACAGGCCCTTGAATACGCCAGCCAAAGCTTCTTTCAGTTCTTTTTGCTAAAGAAGCTGCTGGAAGAGATGAACTTTGACAACTATGTGAAATACATAAGTAACTATGAAGAGTTTGTCAAATCCTGGATACAGAGATGTCTGATAGACCACTATGGAGGGAAGGCAAGTTTGAGAGATTTGGAGAAAGGGATTCTATCCAGAATAATAAATAAAATCAAGGGAGTTCTGAAAAACTCCATAAATAAAAACAATAACACAGTTTCTGCCATTTTAGACAGCTTTTGCAAATTGCTGCAGCAGGACCTGGCCATTTCCAGCAATAGCTTAGTTGGAGTACAGTTTAAAACCACAGCAAAAATTGAGCAGCTTTCTGGTAACATTGAAATCTTCCTTCTGGAGCTGGAACAACAAATCTTAACCCAGTTTAATCATTTGGAACTTGAGACCAAACTCTCCAGCCTGTCAGTGAAACCCCAGGATGAGATCTTCAAGCGAGTGTTTGGCTGTGGGAAGCAGTGTCCGTTCTGTGAAGCCCCCTGTGAAGCAGGAGGCACTGACCATAAAGAGCATTTTGTATCAGTCCATCGACCCAAAGTGTTAGGGAACTTCAGGGATTGTGATTCACAAAAGCTTGAGCATTCCATATGCTCCTCTGATGTGGTTTCCAATCGTGAATTCCGAACTGCAGCCGCAGATGGGAAATTTCATCCCTACAAAGATTACCGCCATTACTACCCAGACTGGCACATTCAGCCTGATCCCAGTATTGATGCTTCTGATTTCTGGAAATTTGTTTTCAAATCATTCAATGACCAGTTAGCTAGAGCGTATGGTGCTAAAGCAGCAGAACTTCCAGGAGACTGGAAAAATATAACTAAAGAGCAGGCACTGAAGAGCCTAAAGGAAGCGTTTTACATGAAATAATAGACATGCCAAGAGTGTCTTTAAATAGGATACACTTCAACAAAACAAAACCCTTAATTTTAAAAAACGGAATATGAACAAATCTGACAGCCTGTACCGTTTTTTAAAATTGAAAACTAAAAAAAAATCAATTGCAGGTCACATCTTCCAGTTAGTGCAAGGCTGCTGCACAGGAACAGCCATACCAAAGCAAACTGATAGTCCGTGTATCCCTGTGTCCTTGCTGAACCAGAATAACAGCCCATCTAGCCTGGTAACCCCACCTCTCTGCAGTACTGGATCAGACCAATCACCCATATAGCCTAGTATCCCACATCCTTGCTGTATTGGATCAGACCTAAAGGCCATCTAGCTCTGTATCTCATCTCCCTGCTGTACTGGATCAAACCAGTGATCCATCCTGTCTCTGACAGTGGCTATTACAAGATGTCTCAGTGGGAGGTGCAAGAAACCATCTCATGGAAATTGTAGAGAAACATGTTTAGAGGAGAAGCTTCTTCCTAACATAACTATGTAAACAGGGTCCGAATGAGTTCTCCCATGACAGCTAGCTGGGAGCGGGAGAGACTTTAGGAGCAAATTGTATTTACATGAACTCACCTACTCTGCCTAGATATCCATCAGATATAGAGGTGTTGCTCAAAGTGATCAATATTGACTTGTGTTGGGTTACAGATCACTTTAGTACTGAATGAAGGGGTAGTGAAATGTTGTTGTCAGTGTTGTTGCATTTATTGTATAAGTAAAGGGGAGCAGAATTGTGCTTAACCTGTCTCAAATGAGGGGTCACCCTCAGGTGAAAGGACTCATTAAGCCAGGTGCTCGAATGCCTGACTCCTGTGAAAGTAAGAGGGGTGAGGAGAGGTATCTCTGCCAGGAGGAGTGAACTCTCCCTAAGGGTCCCTGGTCTGGTTTAACCTGTTTCTCCCCACTGTTCAAAAGATAGGGCCTTTTGTTATTTTAAGTGCTCAAAAGAGCTGACAATTACTTGTGGCAGGACAGCATTTCTGCCCAGCCTAATAGCTGAAAATCACTAAGGACTTGGCTACACTTGTGAGTTACAGTGCATTAAAGCAGCCCCGGGCACCCTAACTCACGACCCATCCACACTGGCAAGGCACATAGAGCGCCCGGACTCTGCAGCGGGAGTGCCCCTGCTAATCCACCTCCACCAGAAGCATAACGCTTGGTGCGTCTCGGCTGAAACGCCCCAGCGTCAGTGTGAACGAGGTGTTGCATTACTGCGCTCTGATCGGCCACCGGAAACGTCCCCTAATCCACTTAAGTCAAGTGGCCACTCTTGTCATTGTTTGGAATCGGCTGTAGGAATGCGGATATGTCCTTTCCAAGCTCCGTTTCTGACAGCTGGCATGCTTATCTGCTCTGGGACAAAGCAAACCATTACTGTGGAATGCTGCTTGAGAGGCAGGAGGAGGGGAGTCTGCTGCTGTCTGAACTTACAAGACAGCATGCTGACATGCTCTCAGCCCCCCCAAAACCCACTCTCTCTCCGCCCACATACACACAACACACTCCCTGTCACACTGCACCCAACCCCACCCCATTTGAAAAGCATGTTGCAGCCACTTGCATGCTGGGATAGCTACCACAATACACTGCTCTCTGTGGCCATTGCAAGAGTTGCCGTTGTGCTGGCATTGTGAACACACAGCAGCGCTTTCCCTGCAGCGCTCTCTGAGGGGCACTGCAGCTCCTGGCGCTGTACATCTGACAGTGTAGACATAGCCTAAGTTACATCAGTGAAACTTTCTTTATTCAACACAAGGGCAGATTCAGGACCTGAGTATTACATAGTAGGAAGTAATTACTTTAGAATAGGCTGTAAACACAGATAAATGATTGGCATGTATGTTGAGTGTTTAAACTGAGTCTCTCCCCCCAAATAAGAATCCGTTGAAGACAATTAAACTGCTATATTTAGAGCATGACTATCATTTACTCTCCCTATTGTGCAATAAGATATAGTATTCTTGTTTTAATGTAATCACGCATAAGAAGCAACAGAAAACCATTTACAGTTAAACAAAATAAACTTGGGAACGGACTTTTTTGTGGTGGCTTATTTATTTTGAAATGTTGCCTTGAAACTTTTTGTTTTATTTAGCCCTGAGAGGTAGGATAGTGGGTGAGGTCAGCAAACATTTCAGGAGATGTGATGCTTCCAAAGTACAAACCCAAGATCCCAAGCGATACAGGACCCCTTAACATTTAAATGAGCCCTTCTGAGAGGCCTGATGCTGATAAGAATGACTGACCTCATGAAAAATGGGCTTTGTTTTCTCACTTAAACAGTGAGAAAATTTCATGGAGCCCTGAGCTCTCACTGGGGGGGGTGGGGGGTGGAGACCCAATGGGGCACAAGTTAGTAACCGCTGTGGTGGGATAGGCAGGGCCACCTGTGGAGTCAATGGAGCAACCCCCAGGTGAAGCAGTTCAACCCCAACCCAAAGACTGGATTTTCCACAGTTACAAGGGAAATTAGATAACTATACACACACACACACACAAACAGACTGAAATATGTAGGGTTAGAAATCCCCAGTAACAACACTGATGGCCCAAACTCTCTGCAGTGACCCCAAATCATGACACTCCCTCTCTGTGTCCCTTCTCGACAGTGGGGCTGTGAGTGTAGCTGGATTGGGCAGTGGCTCCCTCTACTGTCCCACGGGGGAATCTCTTCTCTTCATTGCCACATGCCACGCAGTTGCCGTACTCTATCTGTCAGCCCAGCTGCTCAGTGGATTTGCCCATGTCACCCGGTTTCAATTGTTCCTTTCCACATAGAATCATAGGACTGGAAGGGACCTTGAGAGATCATCAAATCCAGGGGTTCTCAACCTTTTTCCTGCTGAGGCCCCTATAAAAACATCCTATAAAAACAACAGGGGCCGGCAGGGGGGAAGTGTGGGTTCCAGGCCAGGGGGACACACTTGGGCATAGGCATAGTTTTACTTCTATTTTTTGTTTTGGTGGCGGGGGGGTAAGGAAGGCCTGGCATGGCTCATCCCAGCTCCACACAGCAGGGTCCAGGGAGGATGTGCCATCTCCACCCCATGACTCACTCAGGAGGGCACCCAGCTTGTCTGGGCTCTGGGGGGATGCAACCAAAAATATAACTGAAAGGGGGGACTCAGTTCAAAAAGTTTGAAAACTGCTCAGGTGCGGGCAGGAGGTTAGTTAGGGGCTGTGTGAAATGAGGGGAGTAGCTCAGGGTACAGGGAGGGGATAGCTAAGGACTGTGTATGGGCAGGGGGTAGCTCAGGGTGCAGGCAGGGGGTATCTATGGGCTGTATGCAGGCAGGGGGGCTTCCAGTGCAATGCCCAGCTTCAGGGGCAAGGCACTGGGACTCCCAGCTTCAGCCTGCCTGCTGCTCCTGGCTTGTGGGGGAGGGGAGGTTTGCCGGCTCGAGCACCGCGTTGCTCCTGGCTTGGAGGGGATGTGGGGACCCTGCCAGCTTCAGCCCCACCTAGCTTCTGGCTGTGCCACTCCCGGCTTGGGGGGGATGGGGAGGGCACCGCGGGCTTCAGCCCCGCGCTGCTCCTAACTAGGGCAGGGGGCCCACTAGCTTCAGACCTGCACTGCTCCTGGCTTAGGAGGAAGGGGGGGCCCCCAGGCTTCAGCACTGGGGCTCCAGGTTTCAGCCGTGGGGCTCCACGGCCCCCCGGAAAGGGCTCACTGACCCCCCCCGCTGAGAACCACTGATCTAATCCAGTCCCCTGCACTCATGGCATGACTAAGCATTATCTAGATCATCCCGGATAGGTGTTTTTCTAACCTTCTCTTAAAAATCTCCACTGATGGAGATTCCAGAACCCCTCAGGCAATTTATTTCAGTGCTTAACCACCCTGACAGGAAGTTAGCCATTGATAGCTACTCTCTGGAAATGATTTTCCACCAGTTTTGCACGCATCTTATAGTAGCTCCATCTAAGTTGTCTTTCCCTAGTTTGTTTATGAGAAGGTCAGGTGAGACTGCATCAAAAGCCTTACTACCGTCAACATATACCACATCTACTGCTTCTCCCCATCCACAAGGTGCGTTACCCTGTCAAAGAAAGCTATCAGGTTGGTTTGACACGATTTGTTCTTGACAAATCTATGCTGACTATTACTTATCACCTTATTATCTTCCAGATGTTTGCAAATTTAGAGCTTAATTATTTGCTCCATTATCTTTCCAGGTACAGAAGTTAAGCTGACTGGTCTGTATTTCCCCAGGTTGTCCTTATTTCCCTTTTTTTAGATGCCCTTTTCCAGTCTTCTGGAATCTCTCCCGTTTTCCATGACTTTTCAAAGATAATCACTAATGGCTCAGATATCTCCTCAGTCAGCTTCTTGAGTATTCTAGGATGCATTTCATCAGGCCCTGGTGACCTGAAGACATCTAATTGGTCTAAATAATTGTTTACTTGTTCTTTTCCTATTTTATCCTCGGATCTCACCTCATTTTCACTGGCATTCAGTATGCTAGATGTCCAATTACCACTAACCCTCTTCTTGAACACTGAAACAAAGAAGTCATTAAGCACCTCTGCCATTTCCACATTTTCGGTTATTGTTTTTTCCCTCTTCATTGAGTAATGGGCCTACCCTGTCCTTGATCTTCCTCTTGCTTCTAACGTATTTGTAGAATGTTTTCTTGTCACCCTTTATGTCTCTAGCTATGATCTGTTTTTTTTCCTTGGCCTTTCTCGTTTTGTCCCTACAGACTTGTGTTATTTATGTTCATCCTTTGTCGTAATTTGACCTAGTTTCCACTTTACGTACAACAATTTTTTGATTTTTAGATCATTGAGGATCTCCTGGTTAAGCCAGCATGGTCTCTGGCTATACTTCCTATCTTTCCTATGCAGTGGAATAGTTTTCTTTTAGGCCTTGTGGTGGGGCAACTGCCCCACTCCAGTAAAACAGGGGTTAAAAGCATCCCTGGAGAGGGCTGTAGCTGGGCTAGGCTGATTCGGGAAGCAGCCACAGCTGTGGCCAGCTCAATCAGGGTCCAGCTGGCCCTTATAAGAGGGCTTGGGGCCAGAAGTGAGAGGAGTGTCACTCTAGCCCTGGAGGGAGAAGGGCTAGCTGCCTGGGAGCAATGTATCTGAAGTGGAGCAGTGCTGGGGAAGGGCAAAGGGAGCTGGGGACCAGCAGCCTGGTTAAATCCCCAGGCTGAGGCCTTGTTGAAGGCCTAAGAAAGGTACTGGGGAGGCAGAGGGGCAGCCTGGGGATAGGCAAAGGCAGCAGGTCCTACCCCCTTGCCAATGATGAG
This sequence comes from Lepidochelys kempii, assembly GCF_965140285.1. Classification (NCBI taxonomy): domain Eukaryota; kingdom Metazoa; phylum Chordata; order Testudines; family Cheloniidae; genus Lepidochelys; species Lepidochelys kempii. Next base: position 91,608 of record NW_027621916.1, read on the forward strand.
TGGCCATTACAGACTGCAGTCTGCTCCAGTGAGCAGGGGCTAGATGATGACTGGCAGTAGCCACTGAGGCAAGGTGGGTTTAGAGGGTAGGGGGTTCCCCTGGGAGGGGAGACCCAGAGTGTGGGGGTACAGCTAGGGGGCAGTACCCCAAGGTAAAAGGGCACTGAGGTCCAGGAGGGATATGGGGGCCCTAAGGCAGGCAAGACACCAGCCTGCAGAGGGGTTTCCCAGTGCTGAAGAGCTAACTTCCAAGATGACCAGCAGGAGGCGCTATGCCAGTGAGCCTTTGCCTTGCTACAGGCAAGTAATAATGTCTCTGGAAAACAGCCAACTCTTGAACTGTTTTTCCCTTTAGACTTGCTACCCAGGGATCTTACCTACCAACTCCCTGAATTTTCTTAAGTCAGCCTTCTTGAAAGGCAGCACCTTGCACAGACACATTGAATGTTGCCTGACATTATCAAGCTCTTTTTGAAATTCCTCACAATCCACCCAAACAAAAGAATTCGGTGGCCCGAGCAAGTTTTCCTATCTCAAGTTTTTAGTCCATTATTCCAGGTCAATAATAAACACACAGAACACGACCAATCCTAGTGTTGCCACTCAGGGCCTCCCACTCTCCAGGTGATCATTAATTCCCACCTCTCCCCATCCAATTCTTACACCTCACATATGGGCTCTGTCTCTCCGCTGCTCCCAGCACTGGGCTCTTCTCCCTTTCTGCTGCTGCACTGAGGCTCTCCGGCCTCCCTCCTTTGGGTGGCTCAGGTCTCCCTCCCCACAGCTCGGCCTGGGGGTGATGGGGCAACAGGTCTCCTGGGGCAGGGACGCTGCAGGGGCTAGGGTGACCAGATGTCCCGATATTCAGGGCTTTTTCTTGTATAGGTGCCTATTACTCCCACACACTCTGTCCTGATTTTTCAAAGGTGCTATCTGGGCACCCTAGCAGGGGCTGGGGCTGCAGTGCAAGCAGCCCCATCCTGCGAGTTCCCCACCCCAGGGCAGAGGGGCCCAGTTGGGCTGATTTGGGGTGGGGGGACAGGGGGAAGCAGCAGTAGTTCCTGTAATCTGACCTTTCCCACACCCTCCCCCCACAAATCTCCCCATGGGTCTTCTACTAACCCCTCCAAATCCTCTCTGCTCCCCTGAATCTGCCTCTTGACACCCTGCCTCGCCCTGCACCTCCTGCCCTTCAGTCAGCCCCAAAAAGCCTTTTCCCCCTCCTGCCCCTCATGCCCCCTGAACTGCCACCTGCCGCCTCCTGCTTCCATCTCCTTCGCTTGCCCTTTGAACGGCACCCGCCCCATTCTGCTCCCTGCCCTGAAGCAAACAACCCCCCACCCTTTGGCTTGATAACACCCCTCCCCTGCTCCAACCTCTGTGCCCCCAGCCCCAAACCGCATGGGGCTGGGAGGAGGAGAAAGTCCTTGCCTGCTAATAAAGCCAGTTTGTGCCCCACAGCCCTGCCTTGGGGAGGGAGGGGATCAGCCTGAACTTCTCCCCCCCCCAACCTCCCCCCAACACTGACCCCTGTAAACTGCCCCCGAACTTCCCCCTCCTCAACAATCCCCTCAACTCTGCCCCCCAAATCTACCCCGTGCCTGGACTCTGCCCCTCCCCCATCCTGGCCCCCTCCTCAGTCCCCCTAATGAGCCCTGTATGAACCCCCAACCCCCTCTGCTCCCCTGAACCCACCCCCTGACCCCTGCAGCCCCTCCTGCACCTCAGCCCCCCTGAACTGCCCCCTCCCTTCCCTAGTGACCCCCAGCTCCACAGGGTGACTCTGCTGTGTCGGTTTAACTGTCACCCCAGGACATGCCAAGCTCCCCTCCCCCCTTACAGCCACCTGGGCCCTCATTCGCCTCGGGGGTGGGAGCTAATTTGCACAGAGGATAATGGAGCAGCCAATCAGGGGCTGGCCTGGGTGCCGGGGGGGCTATAAAGGGCTCCTCAGGGCTTGCAGACCCCTGGGCAGGGCTGTGGCTGTGCTGGGAGCCCGGGCTGCAGGGTCAGGGAGGGGTCTGGGCCCAGCCCCAGAGCCGGCAGGGGAAGCGGGAGGCTCTGGTGCTGCGCAGGGTGGGGCAAGAGCTGGGTACAAGAGGCCCCAGTCACTGCAGCTCCCCCTCTGTGGGGCTCCAGGGGAGAGGTCTGGAGCATTTGTCACACGCTTGGGATCCCCCCTGTAAGGGAGGACAAACTGGGCTTCATTCATACCCCAGTCTCAGTCATAATGCTGGGGTAACAGCGGGGGCCCCTTTCATAAATCACCTCATTATTTTTAGCTCTTTGTTTCATGGGTTGCAAGCCTCCCACATTCTCATCCAGTGAAAGAGAGTCATCCCCTCCTGCTGCCATTGACCCCCGTCTCTCTGACTGCTACCGACACGGCCTGGCCTGGGAATGTGAAGGAACCTCTCCGAACTGAGAGGAGACACGCACAGAAACATACAGTCCTCTGTATTGGAGAGCGAGAGGCTGGAGAGACACAGGCACACCCTCAGTTCACTGAGCTCTCATGTTAATAACAGTTTGAAGAACATCCATCCAGTCTAGAAGAAAGGTTTGCACTCTCCGAGCAGCTCAGCACAGGGGATGGGGGCGCTGGGGCAGTAAAAAGGCTCCAGGGAGCCCTGAACCTCGGTGGCTCCTGCTGGGGTGCCCAGGCACAACGGGGCACAGCTCGGTAACTGCTGGGGTGGGAGAGGCTGTAACAGCACTGAGGGAAGCTGAATGCAGGGGGATTTCTAGTTAAAAGGGAAGTTAGAGTTATTACAGTAAATGTGTAGGGAGAAAGAAAAGGAGGACTTGTGGCACCTTAGAGACTAACCAATTTATTTGAGCATCAGCTTTCGTGAGCTACAGCTCACTTCATCGGATGCATACCGTGGAAACTGCAGCAGACTTTATATACACACAGAGATCATGAAACAATACCTCCTCCCACCCCACTGTCCTGCTGGAAATAGCTTATCTAAAGTGATCATCAAGTTGGGCCATTTCCAGCACAAATCCAGGTTTTCTCACCCTCCACCCCCCCACACAAACTCACTCTCCTGCTGGTAATAGCCCATCCAAAGTGACAACTCTCTTCACAATGTGCATGATAATCAAGGTGGGCCATTTTCTGCACAAATCCAGGTTCTCTCATCCCCTCACCCCCCTCCAAAAACCACACACACAAACTCACTCTCCTGCTGGCAATAGCTCATCCAAACTGACCGCTCTCCAAGTTTAAATCCAAGTTTAACCAGAACGTCGGGGGGGGGGGTAGGAAAAAACAAGGGGAAATAGGCTACCTTCCATAATGACTTAGCCACTCCCAGTCTCTATTTATTCTTGTGACACCCGCCCCCCTCCAACAGGGCCACAGACCCCCCAGTTGAGAACCACTGTGGTAGAATAGATCCCTGTCAGCTGAAAGAGCTGAGGCTTTGTCTTCACTGCAGAGTTCACCTGAGTTTTCTACACTCAGTTACTGGGCTTGAGTCAGCCTCTCTCACATGAGAAGAGCCGCACTGTGAATAAACAAAGGTCCTGCTGTGTCCAGACTGGCACTGCACTCACTCAGGTGGGGCACTGAGACTTTTAGGAGCTCATCCCAAGGCTCTTTGCCCAGCAGTGAGCTGAGCCACTCTATGGATTCTTTCCCAGTGGATGGTGGGAGAACTTGTCTGTCCTTTCTTGGGACACAGGGGGAAGAGTGGGAAGGCATTGGAGAATTAGAAGCACTCAAGTGCAGCTAGCTTGCATCCATACTACAGAAAGATCATGTTAGCTGGTGAGTTGTGCTAACTTAGGCTTTAGCCTGTGCCCCGAGGGGCCAGCTCACTTGAGTTATTAGCAGCACATCTTAAGGGTTTTTCTGTGTGGACAGGAGTCGAGTTAGGGCAATGCATAAGGTGTAGCTCGAGTTAACTCGGCATCTCCTTTTGAATCTGAGCAATATTATCTGCAGAATACAATGAAAATACTTCACTCTCACAAGCCCCATTCACACCTGGCAGTGCCAATCTCTTCTAACCATGTTCACTGCCACTACAGAACAAAGGGCGATAAGAGGACATTGTCTTGGGGAAGGTCTGTCTCCTCCGGCTCTCTGGTTTGTTGAAAGTCTAATTCCAACTCGGGATTTATGCCACCTTTCTCCCACAGCTTTGGGGCTCACAGAGTCTGTGATTCCTGATTTAATACCTCCATCAAGATAAACAGAAGAGAAATAAGTAATTTAATGACTAATTCTCTTCAATCACATCCTGTTTTGTATGTGTTTGTTTTATTCAATACACTGCACCTGCCGCCAGGGCCGGCCCACAACATTTTGGCACCTCAGACATTAGGGTGACCAGATGTCCCAACTTTATAGGGCCAGTGCCGACTTTTGGGTCTTTTTCTTATATGGGTTCCGATTACCCCCCACCCCCTGTCCTGATTTTTCACATTTGCTGTCTGGTCACCCTATCAGGCGGGGAGCTCAAATGACACCCCATGCTCCCTTGCTTGGGCCAAAACTTTGAAAGGTCTCAATTCTGCCTTCTTTCTGTTCTACTCCGCCCATGGTACTGCTCTGCTACCTACCCCAATAAAGGAGAACTAACAACTTTAAATGCCTTGTTCAAAAATTGTCAGTACACTTTATTATGCAGACAAGAAAAGTTACATTTGCTGTTCAGGCATTTGAAAGTTAACACTGGCATTTTGATGTTTGAATAATCAAAGTGGTGCTTCCGTGCCTTCTTAGTTGCAGAGATTTGAACTGCTTCTGCTTCCTGAAGGTCACAGTCTGGGCCAACTCAAACTCTGTTGAGATGGTTGCAAGGCCGACTAGCCTCTCCTGGGTCATTGTGGAGCGTAGATGTGTTTTTACTAATTTCAACTTGGAGAAGCTGTGTTCTCCACTGGCAGCTGTTACAGGAAGTGTTAGAAGTATGCACAGAGCAACAAAATAATTTGGAAAGATGGTGGTCATCTTATTTGTGCACCTATATTCCAGAACAGCCTTTGGAGTTGATCCTGTTGAATGTATCTGAAAAGGGCTTTCAGTTCATCACCTATATCACTTGCATCAATATCGCACATGTCGTCATGTGTCAACACGGTCTCTAGTGCCCTGCATTGCTGGTTTAGGTCTTCTTCAGGTACAGTGAGGAGTTTGGGAACATCCTACAACATCCCAAATATGCTGCTGTGATCCTTGAGCTGCATGAAACGTTCTGCAACTGATTGTATCGCACAGTCTAGCACCCGGTTAAAGAATTCAGCTTTGAATTGTTGTTTGGGGTCTCTTATGAGATTCTCCCGTGCCTCATATGCAAAATGTCGTCTTCTTCGGTGACTCTTGTATTCTTGAATGGGTGGGGAAATAGCTTCAGTGGGAAGCTGCTCTACCCATTTCTGCGCACTCTTCAGAACATTTTGAAATCCCTCATCTGGCCAGAAGGAGTGTAGGTGGCTGCAGCGGCAGAGGAGCCAGCCACCAGAGCTGGAGACAGGGGAGGTTGAGGGGGAGTTCTGCTGGAGGAGAAGGACTGAGGTGAGAAGGCAAAGACAGACACAGGGGCAGCAGTGGTGGTGACCCAAGCGGTGGAGGACACAATGAAAAACTCATGTTTTCTTCCACACTATGGATAGAGACCTCTTTAATGTTTTTAATGAAGTAAATACTCATGGGAACTGTGCGCTCATGGGAGACTTTAACTTCCCACATATAGACTGGAGGACAAGTGCTAGTAATAATAATAGGGCTCAGATTTTAATAGATGCGATGGCTGATTAATTCCTTCATCAAGTAGTTGCTGAACCAACAACTGGGGATGTCATTTTAGATTTGGTTTTGGTAAGTTATGAGAACCTCCTAGAAGAAATGGTTGTAGGGGACACCCTTGGTTCCAGTGATCATGAGCTAATTCACCTTAACCTGAAGGGAAGGATAACAAAAAATAGATCTGTGAGTAGGGTTTTTGATTTCAAAAGGGCTAACTTTAAGAAAAAATTAAGGACATTAGTTAGGGAAGTGGATTGGACTGAAGAACTTATGGATCGAAAGGCAGAGGAGGCCTGGGATTCCTGCAAGTCAAAGTTGCAGAAGCTGTCAGAAGCCTGCATCCCAAGAAAGGGGAAAAAATTCATAGGCAGGACTTGTAGACCAAGCTGGATGAGCAAGCATCTCAGAGAGGTGATTAAGACAAAGCAGAAAGTATACAGGGAGTGGAAGATGGGAGGGATCAGCAAGGAAAGCTACCTTATTGAGGTTAGAACATGTCGGGATAAAGTGAGAAAGGCTAAAAGCCATGTAGAGTTGGACCTTGCAAAGGGAATTAAAACAAATAGTAAAAGGTTCTATAGCCATATAAATAAGAAGAAAACAAAGAAAGAAGAAGTGGGACAGTTAAACACTGAGGGCTGAGTGGAAGTTAAGGATAATCATAGAATCATAGGATATCTAGGCATGGCCCAATATCTAAACAAGTACTTTGCCTTTGTCTTTAATGAGGCTAATGAGGATCTTAGGGTAATGGTAGCATGACAAATGGGAATGAGGCTATGGAGGTAGAGATTACCATATCCGAGGTAGAAGCCAAACTTGAACAGCTGAATGGGACTAAATGGGGGGCCCAGATAATCTTCATCCAAGAATATTAAAGGAATTGGCACATGAAATTGAAAGTCCATTAGCAAGAATTTTTAATGAATTTGTAAACGCAGGGGTTGTACCACATGACTGGAGAATTGCTAACATAGTTCCTATTTTTAAGAAAGGAAAACAAGTGATCTGGGTAACTACAGGCCTGTTAGTTTGACATCTGTAGTATAGAAAAAAATTTGAAGGAGAAAGTAGTTAAGGACATTGAGGTCAATGGTAAATGGGACAAAATACAACATGGTTTTACAAAAGGTAGATCGTGCCAGACCAACCTGATCTCCTTCCTTGAGACAGTAACAGATTTTTTAGACAAAGGAAACACAGTGGATCTAATTTAGCTAGATTTCAGTAAGGCGTTTGTTACGGTGCTACATGGGGAATTATTAGTTCAAGAATACTAATTATTACAGAGGGTCCTACTGAAAGGTGAACTGTCAGGCTGGAGGGAGGTTACCAGTGGAGTTCCTCAGGGATCAGTTTTGGGACCAATCTTATTTAATCTTTTTATTACTGACCTCGGCACAAAAAGTGAGTGTACACTAATAATGTTTGTGTGTGACACAAAGCTGGAAGGTATTGCCAATTCAGAGAAGGACCGGGATATCATACAGGAAGACCTGAGTGACCTTGTATACTGGAGTAATAGTCATAGGATGAAAATTAATAGTGAGAAATGTAAGGTCATGCATTTAGGGATTAATAACAAGAATTTTAGTTATAAGCTGGAGATGCATCAATTGGAAGTAACAGAGGAGGAGAAGGCCCTTGGAGGATTGGTTGACCGCAGGATGACTATGGGCCACCAATGTGATATGGCCGTGAAGAAAGCTAATGCGGTTTTGGCATGCATCAGGTGAGGTATTTCCAGTAGAGATAAGGAGGTGTTAGTACCGTTCTACAAGGCACTGGTGAGACCTCATCTGGAAGACTGTGTGCAGTTCTGGTCTCCCATGTTTAAGAAGGATACAGGAACAGGTACAGAGAAGAGCTACTAGGATGATCCAAGAAATGGAAAACCTGTCTTATGAAAGGAGACTCAAGGAGCTTGGCTGCTTTAGCCTAACCAAAAGAAGGCTGAGGGAACATGTGATTGCTCTCTATAAATACATCAGAGGGATAAATACCATGGAGGGAGAGGAATTCTTTAAGCTCAGTACCAATGTGGACACAAGAACAAATGGATACTGTGGAAGAAGACAAGTTCTTACTTTTAGTTTGCATGCAACAAGTTAGAGACAGTTTTATTTTTAGGCAATTGCAAGAAGGAAGACGTCCGTTTGGACAGAGTGTCCTTACGCAAATTTTTAAAGTATAAAAAATGCAAAGCAAGTATTTATAGCTTTTTATTATTTATGTAATAATAAAGCTTTGTTTTGTTTATACTTGTTTATATTTTATTTGTAGCAAAAAATGTTAAACAATTAGATTTTATTGTTATTGTAAGGCAAGGTTAAAACCAGCTTTGCTTTGCAATTTTTATACGCTTACCAGTTTTGCCTTTACAAGTTTTGCATTAGAGTTAGCCTGACTTTTGCTTTCTTTTCAACAGAACTAAGATGGCTGCACTTAAATTCCTTTTTGTAACTTCCACAGGAAGTTTAGACTTGAAATTAGACGAAGGTTTCTAGACATCAGAGGAGTGAAGTTCTGGAACAGCCTTCCAAGGGAAGCAGTGGGGGCAAAAGACCTAGCTGGTTTCAAGATTAAGCTTGATAAATTTGTGCAGGAGATAGTATGATGGGTTAACATGATTTTGGCAATTAATTGATCTTTGACTATTTGTGGTAGATGGGGCCTAGTGGCCTGGGATGGGATGTTGGATGGAATGGGATGTGAGTTACCCAGAAAAGAATTCTCTGTAGTATCTGGCTGGTGAATCTTGCCCACATGCTCATGGTTCAGCTGATTGCCAGATTTGGGGTCAGGAAGGAATTTTCTCCCAAGGCAGACTAGCAGAAGCTCTGGGATTCTTTTGCCTTCCTCTGCAGCATAGGGCACGGGTCACTTGCTGGAGGATTCTCTGCACCTTGAAGTCTTTAAACCATGATTTGAGGACTTCAATAGCTCAGACGCAGGTGAGAGGTTTATTGTAGGAGTGGGTGGGTGAGATTCTGTGGCCTGCACACAACACTCGCCATTAAAGGCGTGTGTTCCTTATGGCTGATGTCAGGTGTGCAGTCCAGAATAACAGGGTAATATCTTGCTGACTTAAGATCTCCCACAATCATCCATTTGACTTTTGTTGCCAGTAACTGAATGATCTCATTTTGAATGGTTTTCCAAGGTAGTAGTGTGTGTACATTTCTTGGGTGATGACACTTCTTAGAAGCTCCTGGAGTACAGCACCAAACTCAGCCATCAGCTCCACAATTTTAAGGAAGTTTCCATTGTTTGGCACATACAGCTGATCTGAAATGCCACGCAGTGCTAGGTTTTGGGTAGCAAGCATTCTCACAATGGCAAGGAGCCTTTTCCAAACATTTTGCCAGGAAAGAGACTCTGATGCAATCTTCTCTTGGTGCTGATCATCTATGGAGGCCTTTAACCTTAGTCTCATCTCAAGCTCTTTCCACCTATGGAATGCTCTCTGGTGATTTGCTGCCTTCTCATGGCATGCCAGATTTCTAGCCAGATTTCTCCAGTCCTTTGTTTCTGTAGAGCCCAAAGAGGCTGGAACATTAGAATGCAGTATTCTCGATTTTTGAATACATAAGCCGTGGCCTCTCCACTTTCTCACCATTGGGAATTTCATGCCAGTAATGTGTTGAATGGGAACTACTATTTTCATTGTCTTTGGGGAACATGAAGTTTTTCACTTGCTGTGGCCCATGCAGTACAAGGAAGTCCCTCAGGCTACTGCTCAAGTGGGTCCACAGTCCTGGATCATCTAGACTCAAGGAATTCAACTCAGCAGCAGCAGTTTCTTGCGCCTCCACCACACTCTTCTCTGATCTACACTTTTCTTCAGGAACGTGCATGGTTACATCCATTGGAGATGCAGATATGGATGCTGCAGTAGCTGCCAGGTCACCTGCACTCTGACTAACTGGAAGATCAGGTATCTCCTCACCACTCACACCCTTACTGGGGCCGGAAGGCTCACTGTGAACATTTGTGTCTACGTATCTCAGGAGAGCTCCTTCCTGCTTCGATAAAGAAAGCAAAAGAAGCTTTTCTCTTTTTCTGAATGCTGCCTCAGAGGGACGTTTTCTTCTTTCACTCATGACTGCTGTTCTGTGCCAGCTATAGTGGCTCTCAACACTCAGTTGAAGGGGACAAACAAGCAGGCTGGTAGCAGGGCCTGAATGAGGGAAGATATCAGCGTCTTAAGGGCCTAACTGGCTCCTACTACCTCAGCTGACTTCCTGTTCTCCTCAGGTGGGTTCAGGGAAGCAGCAGGAAACAGGAAGCTCCCTGAGAAGCTGGGGTTAATCAGTCCAGGCTCCTGGGGATGCTAGAGAGGTACATAAGAGGCTCCTCCTCCTCTCTCTCCCTGCAGCTCCTGCTGCTTTCTGTGATTTTCTCTCACCTTTTCTCCTGCCTGCCTGTTATGTCTCTTGTGCCCTCCTTCCTCCAGCACAGCACTCCACCCTCTCTGTGCATCTCGAGCAGAGAGAATCCACATGCACCAGCAGCAGACACAGTTTTCTACACTCTGGGTCCTAGTGGTGCCCCCCACAGTCTGGCACCTGAGGCGGCCACCTCAGTTCACCTCCTAGTAAGGCCAGCCGTGTCCTGTGGGCACAGAGCACCTAACTCCCACTGAGGTCAGCCTGGAGGGTGTATGTGCACATTACAGGCAGTAGACTGTCAGAGCAGCATAATCTACTGAAAAACCGTGTATTGCTCATTGCAACCCAAGCTCTCACTGTGTGGCTCTTTGTCCTGCCTCTGTTGTGTAGAGCAAGAGCAGAGGTTTATGAGATGGCGGCTGCTGCTGTGGCCAGCCATCTCCGTACCTTTCCCATTGTCTCTCTTCTGGCTGTGGATGCTGGACTGCAGCAGCTCTGCGGAGGTCCCAGCCTTGCTCTTTAATGTCCACTCTCCACTTGCTTGGATGGCGCTTCATGGACTATTTAGTAGCCTCCTGAACATCCCAGTTGTGGACACAGGCACCAGCAACCGATTCCCCAAGCCAAACTCCCCTTCGCAATCCAGAGAAACAGCCTGGAGCACAGGGTTTGGCCCATGCTGACTGCAGACACCACAGCTGCTGCACGGTGACTCCTGTGACCCCTCTAGCCCATCAGCACTCGGCTCTCCTGCATTCTGCTGAGCGGCTGAGATCTGGGGGAACAGAAACCCTTCGTTAGAGATGGAAAATCTCTTCACAGGGTCACTCTGTTAATGGCTACCAGACGCCTTCCCTGTGAAATCCCAAATGTGCAGCCCCTTGGATTCCCACAGGGGAGATCTCTGCTCATTCACTGGCCACCCATGGCTGCAGTCTCTGACGGGGGGAATGTAGAGGGGTCTCTGCAGATGGTCCCCTCTACAGCACCCATCATGGGAGGAGGTTTGGCCTTATGATGTGAGGCGTGGATCTGAGACTTAAGGCTCCTGGATTCTGTGACTCTGGAAGGGGGGCGAGGTCTAGTGGGTGGAGCTGGATTGGTTGACAATGAGTGAGCAGAGCTTGTGCTGAAGGACCCTGGTTCAATCCCCCCAATTCCTGTGGTGTCTACATGTGGCCAGTGATGAGCTGCCAAAATCTTAACAACCGGTTCCCTATAAAAAGTTCTGATTTAAGGGATGTGCCCCAGTATGTATTTTTTGTACCAGCAGGGTTACCAAATGTCTGTATTTTCCCGGGACTAATTTTTAAAATTTAAAAATTCCTCCTAGACGGCTATTTAAGAACCAAAAAGCCTGACCTGTCTGGGAAAATACAGACGTATATTAACTGTGCGTAAAGTTCTTTTTTAAAAAGATGGGCTTGTACTAGAAATGAGCTCCGTTTCACATGTGTGGGTCCCCACCAGTCCCTGGGGGTGTGCTCGGGTGATCAGATGTCCCTATTTTATAGGGACAGTCCCGATTTTGGGGTCTTTTTCTTATATAGGCTCCTATTACCCCCCACCCCGTGTGCTGATTTTTCACACTTGCTGTCTGGTCACCCTAGGGTGTGCACATGTGTGGGTCCCAGCTGCTTCCTGCCCCCCTCATTGAAGCAGGTGTGCAGGGTTACTGCCCTGGGAACAGCAGGGCACCAGTGGATGTGGGGTGGGATCAGCAGGAGGTGGCTGGAGGCAGGGGCTGGCTGCGGGCAGGGAGTGTGGCAGGGGGTGGCTGCAGGCAGGTGATGTGGCAGGGGGTGGCTGCAGGCATGGGGTGCGGCAGGGCCTGGCTGCGGGCAGGGTGGTGGGTGCTCACGGGGAGAGCAGCAGGACGCAGCCCAGGCCCAGCAGAGCAGCCAGGGACCCAGCAGGCAGTAGTGGGAGCCCCAGGGCCAGGGGAGCAGCAGCAGCCCCAGGGCTCATGCCCAGGACCAGGCGGCAGCCCACATGGCTCCCACAGCGCAGCGCCCCCGGCGGCCGGAGGAGGAATTACATCACTTCCCGGCCGGAGCCCATCAAAGCCTCAGCGCCCCCTGCAGGGAAGCGGGTTAACAACTGGTTCTAAAATGGCTTCAAAATGTAACAACCGGTTCGTGCGAACCGGCTCCAGCTCACCACTGCATGTGGCCATGACTTTACTTACCTGTCAGTGTAGGTTGTTCAGACTATTCCTGGACACATGGTACATCTGCTGCTGGCCATCCCTGAGATGTAGGTCCTTCATCCACACAAGGACATGGCATATCCAGGTCAATCCAGCAGCTCCCATCTGGTCTTCACCTCTGCAATGGACGGCTAGTCCGACCCTGACCAGAGAAAGACAGGGTGGTGTTCTTCAGGGGAATCTGCTGGAGCTCCCGTATCCCCCGCTCCAGGTCTCTCCCCCACACGCGAAGGAATTTCCGAAGATACCACTGTTGGGGACACTGGGGCATGGCCACTAGGTAACTCGAGGGGATGGAAGACCACGACTGTCGATGAAGCCCCCTCGCACTAGGCCCAGGTGTCCTTGGCCCCCCCTCCTGCCTGGAGGCACTCGCAGCAGCTCTGCGTACTAGGCCCACGTGTCCTTGCCCCCCCCCCATCTGGAGGCACACACAGCAGTTATGCTAAGAATCTGCAACAATATGTTGCAGAGTCAGACTGCCTGCAACTAAGCAAGGCCAAACAGGGGAAAGATGGAAGAACAATGCTAAATAAAGCAGCTTTATGTATAGTTTAACAAATGATTCAGGGAACTAGCTGGAAACTGGATTGGCTGGCTATATGGATACTTGGGGCAGCTTGCTATTGGATAAGTATGCTGGAAAAAAGAATGTATAAAAGCCTGTGTAACTTCCTGCTCTGTGTGCAGGATTTGAGATTTTATTCTCCCTGTACCTTTTTGCAGCTGCAAATAAACTTTTCTGTTTCTCCACCCCGTTGTGATTATTGGGTGCAGCACACCGGGTAACGAACCACTCAAGCTGTTGTTCAGCCTCTCGGCGCTGGGTGCCGGCAACACCACTAATCATGGATAAACAAAGCAGCCAAGATGAGGTCAGTGTGGGTTGATTTACTGAGCAGACTGGTTCTAAGGGAAGAACAGATTTCTCCCCTGCTCTAGGGAGATTCCCATCGGAAAAGTATCTGATGGTGGGGGTGGGGGCAATGCAAGCCCCCAGCCCCTTGAATGGCAGGAAATCAGGACTCGGGGAGTTAAGGGGTGTCTCTGTCCTGCTGCAGGGAGCAGGCCTGGAGAGCAGAAAGGGCACTAGTGGCATTGTAGGAAAGAAAGTGACTTCTACCAGTGAAGGTGGCTGAAGCTTCTTGCAGACATTAGTCGAAGATCCTCACACCTCCTTTGGGGATCCTTTTTCCCTAGGAATAAAATAAGGAGAATGACGTGTGAAGCCCAGGTCTGGGATCCAGGGAAAAGGCAGAATCTCAGCCAGGCTACGCGCCAGGAACCTGATCTTTATCCCAAGAACCACAATTACCCAGATGCGGTTTTCTCCCCCATTTGCTTCCAGGTTATTTACTCACAGGATACATTCGCTTGCTTTCTTGTGTTTCCACTCTCTGCATCTGTTCATTGGTTTAAGTAACATTCTTTCAGTTTTTGCTTCTGTTTCCTCTTATTACAGGGTAGCATCTGCTTCGCACCTTCAAAAAATAAATTAAAAACAAAATCCTGATTCTATATTGAAGAGGAAAGTTTCTGAGAATTAGGCTGCAGAACTTTAGTGTCTGCATATGTCATTCACTAGTATTTATTGTGGTGCAGGTCTGATGCAATCTGCCCACCCAAGAATACCCACATGAAGCATGGGGTGCCCTTAGAATACCAGTTAAAAGAGAGAAAGAGAGTGGATTAATAGCGGGGGGGCGGGAATCCAAAAGAAATCCAGTGCATCAGCACTTCTCTTCATCACTGCAGCACCAGTCCCGGGAGCAATACAGGTTAAAAATCTCCATGGTTCTTTCCCCCTAGAACCACATCCGAGCAGAAAAAGGCCTTCAGCCAATTATTTCCTTACACTCTGAATGGGTGAAATTCAGCCCTGTGCAGACAGTCAGTGCATTACAGCGGGTTTAAGTGGCACTTCACTGCCCAGGTGCTGTGAGACTTCGGTGGCATAGTTTTCATCCTGGATTGGAACAGCCAGTGGGAATCCTGTGAGGTACTGAGCAGAGAGAGGTTGGGGCCACAACGTTCACCTCAGAGGCTGAGCTTCTACAGACTTTTGGGATGTTCCCATCTGAGGAGGATGATTTTGGCCAGCCCTAGTTCAGAGCTTTCAGCACCTCAACCGGTGAGTCTCTGGCACAATTGTTCTAATGTATCTGAACTTTTCAGGCCTTGCCCCCACCTCTGACACCCCTTGTACCTCACCATTGCCCTCTAACAGCCCCTGTCCCTTCTCTTGATCCCTGCCATGCCCAAATACAGAGAGTAGCTCATGCTCCTTCTCTCTTAGACCTTCTTCTTACACAATCCGTCCCTACCTTTCGATAAACTGATCACTGTGCCCTTCCCCAGCTCCTGGAGGAATTGCGGCTCCTCAGGACAACCTGGGAATGGGTGTCTCCTACCTCCGGGTGGGGTGTGTGGTTTTCCATCTAAGCATCCCTGAGAGCCAGTACTTCTCGATTTCACAGGATGAGGCCATGGCTCCCCAAGCCGGGCCAGCTGCAGGCTGCATTGCTGTTGGCGACATGGACAGATCCCAGAACCTGGAAGACAGAGCGGGGAGGAAACCCTTGCTCATTTCCCTTTCAGAGCCCCCTTCAAAGATGGGTCAAGAGGGAAGGAGAGGAGGAAGGGCAGAAAGTGAAGCTGCCCCTGTGGGGAGGGCACTCCTGTAGAACCCAGTCAGTTCCCAGCTCTCCCCCACGTTGCTCGGTGTGACCTTGGAGAGGTCACTTCCTCACCTTCATTCCCTGTCTGTAAAATGGGGGTACAAGTCCCCCCACACACACACACACAGGAAGGAGAAGGGAGGAGAGACCCATTTTCGGTGAGGTACTCAGACACTCTGGGCACAGATTGTGCCAGAGTGAGGGAACGGACCCAGAATTTGCTCCCTAGACCCAGGGGAGGAAGATGTTATCAGAAGGTCAGCAAAGGGGATGGGCCAGGAACTGCTGCCATGGACAGAGCTTAGGGATTTGGTCAGTGCCAGGGACTTTGTACCTCCCTTCAGCAAATGGTTTCCCTCTTGTCATCAGCAGTCCATACAGTATCTGAACTCCTTCCAAGTGTCCTGAAGGGGCTCCCTTCATTCTTCTTGCAGGTGATGGATTCGTTGACCCAGGTCGATAGCTGGGAATTTCGGAGAGGTCATTTGTAGCATGACATGAAATCAGTGGGAAATCTACATTTAGCAAAATAAAGGTTTCATTGGCCTTTGCAAATTTGGAACTGATCTGTCCTATCAATCGACGGTACATGTTCAGAAGAGGATGAAGCACGCCATCGTGGTCAGGTGATCTATGAGAGTCAGTTCCATCATGTGGCCATGTGATTCGGTAAAATTCCTGGCAATGGCTGCCCATGGCCAGGGCAGGGTCTCCAGAGGCCTGAAATGCCAAGGAGTTTGGTGCGTGGTGCCTTGCTGAAAGCGCAGAAGTCACATCAGTCAAGCTAAGTCTGAATTTCAGCCCACATCTGGCACCAGCTAATGAAGCAGACCCTGGTGGTCACAGTAGATGCGTCTACTTCCAGGATGAGAACTGAGCCTCCAAATAGGTGCAGTAGTGAAGGCAGTTGTGAGCTGTTTGTGGGCTTTTTGGAACTTGGGTGACCAAACAAACGTGGCCATTATGTGGAGGAGAGCACTCGTGGGGGTTATTGGCTCTGAGAACCCTGGGCCGAAGCAGCAGTAAAGCGGGTGAAGTCTAGGAAGCGCTGGTCTTCTTGAGGACTTCAAACTTCGTCCCATCTATGAATGGCTTCCACCTTATTTGGATCAATCGTAACATTTTCCGGGGAGAGGATGTAGCCCAAAAACTCTGTGGAGAGTTGGCCGGAGGTACGCTTTTCGAATTCTGTGCTGAGACCATGCTGCCGAAACCTCTCCAGGTTCAGGTGTGGTGGGCATGCTGCTCTTGGTTCTCCAAAAAAAAGAAGTCTGTCACCTGAATAGATGACACTGTGCAGATCCACAATGGCCCCAAATACATCACTGATGAAGTGTTGCAAGGACAGGGGACCGTTAGTTAGCTCAAATGGCATGTCTGACAGTTAAAATGTCCATAGTGTGCTTTGAAATCTGCCTTCCATTTGTCCCCTGCCCAAATGAGTGTTAGATTGGAAATCCTCACAGATGAAGTTTGATGAACAACTTTGCAGATTTCCTGCGAGCCAAGAATTGTGGGATTCCCAACAGGGGTTATGGTTCCAAACGATCCTTTTTTTCAGGGGCTGATTGTCTAAAGAGAGACATAGTAGAGTCCCACATTTCTTCTTCCCCAAAAGGGCCTGGGCACCCATGGGAAATGCTCATTTGCTCATAAACTCTTAGGACCGGTTTTCAAGCCTGTACGCAGGGAGAGCCACTAATTCTGGTTCCACCAATGTGTAAATACTGGTGAAGGCAACTTTCAACCAAGGTTGCAGGTCAAGAGGGCAGTCATAGTCCTGGTGCAGAGGCAACGAGTCCCCATTTCTTTCAAAGGTATCCATGTAATCCGGGTATTGATCAGGAATGCCGGGTGTCCGAGTCAAGAAGGTGGAGTAGGTCCAGAGGCAGAGGCTGGTTCAAGGAACCCCGACATTTTCAGTCCTTTCCATTGTGCAGCTCCAGCAGGGACATCATCGGGCCAGGCTCATGTAGTGAGGCCCTGGTTCACACCTGGTGTGGTGTGTCCCTGTTGCATACAGGCCACTGACTTGTGGAGATCCTGCTTTTCTCCAAAAAGTTGCACCACCTAATGTCACGTACTGCATCTGATCATGATGCCCAGGGCTGGGAGCACAGGTCGCAGCAAGGTGCAGGATTGTGCCGAGGCTAAGAGTGGTCCTAGAATCAAGGTCCAGGGACACAGCAGGGTCAAAACCGAGATCAGAGTCCATCGACAAAGCAGAAGCAGAACCAGGGCCAGAGTCTAAATCCATGCCAAAGGTCATAGCCCGGTAGTCAGAGAGCAAAGATCAGCCAAGTCAATGTCAAGCCAGAGTCCAGATACAGGCCGAGGGTCAAAGCCGGGTAGTCAACGTCCGAGTGGTTGGGGAAGATCTGGAGGAGAAGGCAATGCTGGAGCGGGTCAGTGGAGGGCCTGGAGCGGGGCTAAAGAAGGGCAAGGAGATATGGAATCAAGGTGGGCAGGCAACATCTGGAGCCAAGAAGGGTCACGCCAAAGTCATAATCAGAGACCGGAGCCAAGGGTCAAAGCAGAGTCAACAATGAAGAACCGGAGGGCAGGGCAGGACAGGGTGGTGCATGCAGGCGGAAACCAGGATGACTTACAGGTTCTCCTAGGCACTGCCCAGCTGGATCCCTAGAGACCCCTAATCGGGGGACTCCCTTCCTAGGAATAAAAGAAGGAGAGCAAGATGACAAAGATGTCTCTGACCCTGGGGTCCAAGCCAAGGGGAGCTCCCACCCAAGCATTGTGCCAGGACCCCATCACCCTCCTGATTCATTTCACACTCAGAGACCCGCCCTCCCAGCAGGAGGGGAAAATAAAGGGCAGAAAGTGAAGTTCCCTCTTGGGGAAAGGGACTAGCCTGGGATCCACTCCAGTTCCCAGATCTACCCCCAGGAGTATGTGACCAGGATCGCAACCCTTCTTCTGTGTCTCAGTCCCCACCTGCCAGATGGGGAGGATCCTTCCTTGCCCCAAGGTGTTAGGGGGGAGTTTCATTCCTGTCTGGGAAGGGTTCAGATACTATGTGTGTGGCTTGGGCCCCAGGTGGGGGATGGTCAGACATTCACTGCGACAGGGCAACATGGGCCATGGGGAGGTCTGAGCAGTGACAACAGGGGAGGGCTCCACATCGGGCCACCCCTCCCAGACTGCAATGGTTACTGAGGATAAACCCTGGCTCTCGATGCTCCCATTTCTGGGCCAGTCCCATGGCCCTGAAAGCCTGATGCTTCTGAAACTGGCCTCTGGGCATGGGGGCAGGGACCGTATCTGGCCTGGCCCCAGCTCCAGGGGTCAGGGTGGGGCAGGGTGGTGAGAGCGAGATGCTCGGCCTGGGTTTCTCTCAGTGCTGTGGGGTTTATGGCCCCGCCCCCTAGCCCTTCTCCCCCAGGCCCAGCAGGAAAGAGCATTACCTGCGGCAGGGAGTGGGAGCTTCTGGGCATGGGAAGGGGGGGCCCTTCAAGGCTGTCCCACGGAGCACAGCCCCTGCAGCGCTTTGGGCACCTGGCGCAAGCACCGGATGTAGAACAGGTGCGCCATGATCGCTGCTGTCACGTCCTCCTGCTGCAAGGGAACAAGGATCGGTCAGAGCCTCCGACACCCATGGCAATGAAGGGCATGAACGGCACTGGGAGCCAGCAAAATTTCCACCCCAACCCTCCCCACATCCAAGGGACAGATTCCCGCACCCAACCCTCCGAGACGAAATCTTGTCTCCTCTCGAGTGACCTCCACCCCCGCTCCCACCACTGTGGAATGAACTCCTGTCCCCTTCCTCTCAGTCCCCCTGTGAGAGCTATTCTACCTCCCAACCCAGCCAGGGATTAAGCTCCACTCCCCAGAATCCCCTTATCCACCCTCTCCCCCTCCAGCTGAGGGGCTGGAAGGCTCTGGGCAGCAGTGCTGTGGGGTGAGAGGAGGTGGAAACCTTTCCCAAGGGACCCCCCCCAGTTATTAAGATGATGCCATGGACAGTAGCTCTGGGGAATGGGGCACTTCAGCAGCCTCTGCTGACTGACTCCTCCAGTTCTCCCAGAGCAGGTGGTGGCTGGGATAACATGATACTAGGGCCCTAGGAACCAGCCTGAGGCCTGGAGGGGTATGAAACTCTCACAGGGGGAGTTGGCAGCCCCTAGCATGAGCAATAGCAGCATGTCATGTTGATGTGACACCTGTTAGGAAATAGCCAAGCTGGGTCTGCTCTGCTTTGAGCTGCTCAGGGGAGAAGCTGACACCTACCAATGGCACCTGCCCGCGTTCATCCTCTCCTTGCTCCCAGGTCAGTGCAAGGGGATGGGATGGGAGTGACTGTCAATGGCCTGGAGGTGAAAGGCTCTGGGTGTCACTCCCCAATTGATCCTTCTTTGGTTACCTCATTCCCGATCAGCTGGCCGGCTTCCCCCAGGATAGAATATGTCAGCACAAGCCCAGCCTGGCTGACACGGAGCTGGGGGTCATGTATGGCCAGAAGCGCTGCCTGGAGGAAAGATCTTTTCTGGCCTTCCGTGAAGATCTCTCCAAAGACCTAAAACCAACAGCACCAGAGCCCTTGTCAATTGTCCAGAACCAGGCTCCAAATCCCTCTAGTATCTCACAAGGTGGACAAGAGTCCTCCTTGTGCAGCCAACTTTTGGGGTCCCATGGACCAAGGAACCCCCTTCAGGAAGAGGTTGCAGGCACTGAGGAATAGCTCTTTCTGGAGCGGGAGTCACCACAGGTGCCATGACATGCTGGGAACGTGTCTGCGCGCTCTGGAACCCAGCTCACAAAGACAACAAAGGACCCGCTACTGCTCCCAGCAGCGCTATTTCCTGCAGCTCACCCGCTAGAGGTTAGGGGCCTTTTCGATCTGCTTCTGTTCCTGCTCCCCATCCCACCGACAATCCCACGAGTGTCACATATGCTGCAGTGACTCAGCCCAGGAAAGGAGCTCAGTGTCCCTCACACAAGGCCCAGGGCAGGGGCAGGTTCTGCTTCCTGACTCACCCTGGTGCTCGGCAAACCCCACACCCTGCCTGTGCTTCCAGAGGTGCAGGGAATCCAACAAGGATCTGGTCCAGCAATTGCTGGTGTGAGCTTCCAAACTCACTGAACCAGGGGCTCACCTCTCAGACACCAGGGAGACAGTGAGCAGAGCCAGATGCCTGGAGATACAATCCTTCATTAACTCAACCCCCCAGAGGATCCCTTTTATGCCATGTAACCATGGATCCATGCAACACACACAAGCCTGGACCGTTAGCAAGGGTCCAGCCCAGGCTCCTCGGCCTCTTGCAGCCAAACACTGTCTGCTGGAAATAAGTATCATAGAATATCAGGTTTGGATGGGACCTCAGGAGTTCATCTAGTCCAACCCCCTGCTCAAAGCAGGACCAATCCCCAACTAAATCATCCAACAGATTTTTGTCCCAGGTCCCTAAATGGCCCCCTCAAGGATTGAACTCATAACCCTAGGTTTAGCAGGCCAATGCTCAAACCACTGAGCTATCCCTCCCCCTACAGAACACACTCACTGCAGGGGGAGACAGCTCCATACCTGAGCTACTGCAATGCCCTGGCGGAGAGTCCTTACCTCCCCCACCCTGGCCATGTTTCTGTACGCCAGGCGCTCGGTGTCTTGGAGCCCATCCCGACACCACAGATCACTCTCCTCTCTGATGTTCAGCCCTGGGGGAGAAAGACACACCCATTGGGGAGGTTTGGCATCTGGCTTTAATGCCTGTTTCCTTCTCTTCCCTTTGCTGGGTGAACACTGGCTGGGGTTCTCACGGCATCCACGGCCCAATGGACTGGCAGGGTCCCCACCAGGTGCTTTAGTACCTGAAGGGGGATTTGTCTCATTCATCACAGTAATCAGGTGACCCTTACGGTCATTGTGCTCTGGGCATGGGTGCCTGTTAATGGTGGCTGCTAATGCTGAAAACGCCCCACAGCCACTGACTTCAGGATCTGGCCCTAGCTACCCAACTGGTGACATTCTACAAGCTTTGTGTCCATCCCCTGTGGTCCCTGCCCCTGCCTTCATGATGGGCTCTTTCCCTCCATGTGTCTCAATAGGTCCGTTCCTGTCCCCTCACCAGCTGGCAGCCCCCTGGGGGGGCTGATTTCTCTGGACTGGGGGACAGAGCCAGGCTATGAGGTAAAGCAGCCAATTTCCCTGGCATCTTTGTCCCCTTCCTCTCTCCCTGAATTAGGGAGATGAGTGTGAGTCATCATCTAAGCTGGGGTCAGTCTCAGAGGAGGGAGCTTCTTTCTGTAGGGTCCCTTGGCCAGTAAGTGGGGGGCCCAAAACAGGGGCCTTCTTTCCATTGGGGTCCCTCTGCCCTCCTGCAGTTGGTCTAAGAGCAGAGGCCTTAGTTCTATTGGTGTCCCAATGGCCAGCTGGAGCTAGTCTCCAAGGGACTCATTTCTATGGGGTCCCATTGCTCAGCTGAGTTTCTTACCCCTCCTCTGCAGCAGGAGCCTCTGCAGCCAATAGATCCCAGCCCTGGCTTGCCGGCTGATGTCATCGGCTGGGTCAGAGAGGTAGAGACCCAGCCGCAGCACAAAGTTGCCCGCCTTGGGGAAATCGGAGGAGGTCTGATGGAGGAGGAGAAGGGGGGAATCCATCAACATTCTGCCTTCAGCTCCCCAGCTCCCCGGGGCTAGAGCTCTGCTCCCATCCATCTGTAGGAGGCACTGAGGGAGAGGAACTAGAGCCCTCTTTCTCTCCGCCCCCAAGGGAGCTTGGAGCAAAGGGACCCATGGCCTGGGCCCTCTATGAGCACTAGCTGCCAGGCATCTGCAGAGTAACAAGGGCACTGAGGCCAGGCACGACCCTGCCAGCCAGTGGCCTATGGAATGGCGCAGTCCCTTACGGAGCCAGGGGGGACCACTTAACCAGGGGATGAGGAATTTGACTCAAGCCCTGGCTCTGCAGGATGCTGGGGTCAAAGGTCACTTACGTCAAATCCGGAGAGGGAGGTGGCAAATCGGAGCAGGGCAGCGCTGCTCCGTATGGCCCTAGCTCTCTCCTGGGTGTTTCTGGAGTCGAGCCAGAAATGGAGGTGCTGCGGGAGAAGAAGGCAGGGGAGGGTCAGCCGGCAGGCTTACATGCTCTACAAATGAGCCTCTCCCACTCCACATGGGGCAGAGAACTTGTGCTCAGGGTGGAATATCTTACTCCTCATGTGGGGGTTCATGACACTGCCCACATCTTGCTGGGCACAAGCTGTCACTGTCTCTCCAGCCTGGGACAAAGCTCAGCCTTGGGGCTGGTCTATTTGCTCTGAACCCCTGATCCATCAACAGCCCATCAGGATCGAGGCACATGCCCTGGGCCCCCAGACCCCAGCTCCAGAGGCCTTGGTAGGATGGATGGAGGGGCCGTGGGGACAATCACTCCAGGAACTGCCGTGTCCCTAGGACAGAAGAGCTGATTCCCTCAGTCTTCTCCTGTATCTCAGGGTCTCCCTAGAAAGGAGCCAGTAACTTTTCTCAGAGGCCTGTGTCCCAGGTCGCACAGGGGTTTCAGTCTGTCAGTCCCCAACCAGGCCTGGTCCTCACTGTTAGTGCTCAATGGAACCATGCAGAGCTCTGGCTGACAGTCCCAGCTCCTTCCCTCTGCCCCCGCCCCTTCCCCGCCACCGCTACCCCGGATGGCGGAAGGGTCCCAGCATTCAACTGCACTGATGGCTCTGGGAAAGCGTGGCCATCTGGGTCCAAGCTGGGAGGACACAATGGAAACATGGTTCTTCTAGTCTCTCCTTTGCAGCCCTCCCACGGGGTTCATGGTAAATTCCCCCCCAGACCCTGCCATTCTGCTCACCTCCAAGAGGTGCTGCAGCTTGTCTGTGGTGGGGGTCTCTGCCAGCAGGCCCCCGAGCATGGTGTCCAGGCTCTCTAAGTAGGTGTTGTGCAGAGCCTGTGTCATAAATATAAAGGCAAGGGTAAACCCCTTTAAAATCCCTCCTGGCCAGAGGAAAAATCCTCTCACCTGTAAAGGGTTCAGAAGCTAAAGGTAACCTCTCTGGCACCTGACCAAAATGACCAATGAGGAGACAAGATACTTTCAAAAGCTGGGAAGAGGGAGAAAAACAAAGGGTCTGTGTCTGTCTGTGTGATGCTTTTGCCGGAGACAGAACAGGAATGGAGTCTTAGAACCTAGTAAGTAATCTAGCTAGGTGGGTGTTAGATAATGATTTCTTGAAATGGCTGAGAAAAGAGCTTTGCTGAATAGAATGAATATTCCTGTCTGTGTGTCTTTTTTGTAACTTAAGGTTTTACCTAGAGGGATTCTCTATGTTTTGAATCTAATTACCCTGTAAGGTATTTACCATCCTGATTTTACAGAGGTAATTCTTTTCTTTTTACTTCTATTAAAAGTCTTCTTGTAAGGAAACTGAATGCTTTTTCATTCTTCTAAGATCCAAGGGCTTGGGTCTGTGGTCACCTATGCACATTGGTGAGGATTTTTACCAAACCTTCCCCAGGAAGTGGTGTGCAAGGGTTGGGAGGATTTTGGGTGGAAAGGCGTGTCCAAACTTTGTTTTCCCAGTAAACCCAGATAAAGTTTGGTGGTGGTAGTGGAAATCCAAGGGCAAAGGGTAAAATACTTTGTACCTTGGGGAAGTTTTAACCTAAGCTGGTAAAAGTAAGCTTAGGAGGTTTTCATGCAGGTCCCCACAACTGTACCCTAGAGTTCAGAGTGGGGAAGGAACCTTGACAGCCTGCAAGAAGAGGGAGCACCCGTCAGTCATGGGACATGGGGCTACCCCTCTCAGGGGACCAGGAGGGTTCTCTGGGGAGCCCTGGCCAGACCCAAAAGGTACATCCTGGCCTCTGCCATTCACATCACTGCAGGGACACTTAGCAAGAGTTCACGGCTGGATGCCTGCTGGCTCTTCAATCCTTGCCCTTAGCAGTTCTCTGCGCAGGGCCTGGTACACAGCAGAATATGGAAAAGCCAAACCGCAATGGGTGGGAGGTAGGATCCCTGGGAAAGTCCAGGCAGCAGAGCACACAATGAGGAGAAGAGGGAAGGCTGGGATCAGCCACAGAGGGGTAACGCAATCCTCACTGGCGGGAAGGGGCCCTCCCTTGCAGTTTGTGTCATCCCCCCCACCCCACACGCCCTGCCCGGGCTTGCCCCCCGCTCTGCTCACCCCTCCCCTATTCTCAGCAGCTCCATCAAACCGAGGGGGCAGGGACCAGAGGCCGCTCCTGCTCCTGGGACAGAGAAGTAGGATCATGACCTACCCGGAAGTGGGTGGTGTCCTGCCCCGTGCCCATGGTGAAAATGGTGTATTGTAGAGCCCGCAGGAGGCGTGACTCCAGCTCCAGGGCAAGTGGTGGCTTCAGTTTGCTGGAGGGAAAGAGGAGCCCGTGTTATGCTTGGCAGCACCGGAGTGGCGCTGGCAGTGTCATGCACATGACCCTCCTCCCCTGCAATGATCCCTCCCTATGCCCACTGTAACATTACGGGAGTGAAATCACCCCCAGCCAGGAAAGAGGGGATGTTCCCACCTCCTCTGCTGGGGGATGCAAACAGCCACGGCTGGGGTTAATCTAGGCCCGAGAGGATCTGCACCAGGGTTAGAGCAGCTGGATGGGAGGGTCCTGGTACCTGAGGCTGCAAACCGCGGCCATGGAGCTGGAGACGATGGAACTCGGCTCAGACACCATGGGCAGATCTTCAATCAGCTCCTGAGAGACCCCAAGGAGATAAAATTGCATGTGAGATTCAGGCCCTGTAGACCCACAGGCGCTTCCCAGGGAGGAGGCCAAAGTGCTCTGCAGAAACAGTCAGTGTCACCCCCACCCCCAACCAGCTGGCCTCCCCATTCCTCCCATCCATCAAACTTACTCTTTCCTTACCCCTCTCCCACCCAATTCTTCCCTCCCCTCAGCCTCAGCTGCCCCTCCGGCCTTACAGTTTCCCCACTGCCAGTTCCCCATCAGTGTCAGAATTTCCTCTTTCCCTGCTCCCCAGTCCTCATCCCCAGGAAGCCCTGTCCTCTGCTTCCCCCTCCAGCCCCACTAACTCTTCCTCCCATGTTGGGCTCCCTCACCCCAGGAGCCGGGCACGGGGTCCCACTCACCGCAATGCTCTCCACAAGGGCCGCTTTGGAGAAGTGCGGCTCCAGAGTGTCCCACCCCTGCTGCTGTGCCGACAAGCACAGACGTGGGACAGCGTGGAGGAAGCGGAGCTGTTTGGCCCTGTCCTCCACCCACTAAGAGTGGGGTTGGGGGGTAGAGAGAGAGAGAGAGAGAGAGATGGTCAGGTAGGGACCTCCCCACCCCACCTACAAAAGCTCCGGGTCTCAGGACCTCCCTGGAGTTGGACAGGGAAAGCCGCCCCTCTTCCCAAAATCAGTGTCACCCTGCACAGACTAGGGTTGTAACTGGGGCAGTGTCTGCGGAGAGCGGACACCTTGGCCTGCATGAGATGAACACCCCCACTTTGGGGTGCCAGGTAACAGGGGAGAAGTGCCCCCCATTGCGGGTGATGGATTCTCTGGGACAAGACCCCGAATGTGGGTGGGGATGGAACAAGGGGCAGGACAGACTCGGGGGCAGTGCAGCTGGAAGATTTTTGTACCTCAACTCTGCCCTGGAGGTGCTGCTGGATGACCCTGATGGTGTCTTGTTCAGGGGACACATCCTCCTCCTCCTCCTCCTCCTCCAGCTGGGCACTGAGGGTCTCTGCACCAGGGAGAGAAGGAGAAAAGCATCATTTATGCTACTGCGGTGAGAATGCAGGGTAGAGAAATGGCTCAATGTCCCCCATCCTCAACAAGGAACCCCATGGCATCAAGGTCCCCACCCTGCCCTTCCCAGAGATGACCTCAGCCCCATCAGCCTCAGGGCCCCGTGGCCATCAGCCCCCACCCAACATTATCAGGGGAGGCTGGAGTTCCCCCAACTCTGCCCAGCATCTCCTGCCATGGAGTGTGGCTGGGCCACTCCCACTGGTGTCAGTGGGGCTCCCGTGGCTCCGTCCTGGCGCCTTGGTGAGCCAATGGGCACGGGGTGTGTCATAAAGATCAAGGGAAGGGTAACCACCTTTGTGTATACAGTGCTATAAAATCCCTCCTGGCCAGAGGCAAAACCCTTTCACCTCTAAAGGGTTAAGAAGTTAAGATAACCTCGCTAGCACCTGACCCAAAATGACCAATGAGGGAACAAAATACTTTCAAATCTGGAGGGGGGCGGGGGACTAATCAAGGGTTTTGTCTGTCTGTGTAATGCTTTTGCTGGGGACAAATCAGAAATGCAAGCCTTCCAACTCCTGTTAAATTAGTAAGTAATCTAACTAGCAAATGTGTTAGATTTTCTTTTGTTTAATGGCTGGTAAAATAAGCTGTTTTAGAGGGAATGTATATTCCTGTTTTTGTGTCTTTTTGTATCTTAAGGTTTTGCCTAGAGGGATTCTCTGTGTTATAAATCTGATGACCCTGTAAGGTATTTACCATCCTGATTTTACAGAGATAATTCTTTTACCTTTACTTTTATTAAAATTCTTCTTTAAAAAAACTAACTAATTTTTCATTGTTCTTAAGAACCAAGGGCTTGGGTCTCGGTTCACCTGTACCAATTGGTGAGGATTATTATTAAGCCTTTGCAGGAAAGGGGGTGTAGAGCCTTGGGGGATATTTTGAGGGAAGATGTCTCCAAGTGGTCTCTTTCCCTGTTCTTTGTTTAAAATGCTTGGTGGTGGCAGCATACTGTTCAAGGACAAGGCAAAGTTTGTACCTTGGGGAAGTTTCTAACCTAAACGGGTAAAAACAAGCTTAGGGGGTCTTTCATGCAGGTCCCCACATCTGTACCCTAAAGTTGAGAATGGGGAAGGAACCTTGACATGGTGGCAGTGGTGGGATCATTTTGGACCAGAAGCACAGCAGGATTTTAAAAGGTTTTGTAAAAAGTGATTGCAGCTGTAGATTTTGTCTCTCTGTCTGGGGGACAGAGCAGCAGGCATAACAAAAGGAGTTTTCTGTAGGCTGAGAACAGCTATCAAAGAAAAAAGGTATCGGGTTACAGCACAGCAAAATTTTACAAGTCAGGGTTTTTGGGTTTTTTGCTTTATTTCTAACTCTTGGGTGTAAAGTGAGTTAAAAACAGAGAGGTTAGGTGGACAGAATGCCATGTTCAACAGAAGCTGCAATTAGCCAGATTTGAGGCTGAGGAAAAACAAAAGGAACATAAAAGATGGGTCGAACTCAGGCAGAGAAAATGAAGGCAAAAAAAGAAATGGAGGCAAAGGAAAAAGAAATGGAGGAGAGGAAAAAAGAAAAGAAGCATGCAGAGGAGAAGAAGGAAAAAGAGAGGAAGCATACAGTGGAGATGGAGAAGGCAAGGGCTCGGCAGAATATACTAAATAACCCTAACAATCCTTCCCCAACAATCCACAAATCCTTCCCCAACAATCCATTACACTATGTCCACAGTATAATGAATCCAGTGATATTGCTGAATATTTTCTCACCTTTGAGAGACTTTGCACACTCCATCAAATCCCTGAAGCTCACAAGATGACCAGATCGGCCGCAAGATTGCCTGGAAGAGCTCTGGACATATTCAATAAGATGGTGATTGAGGAGGCTTCGAACTATAATAAATCCAAGGGTTTGGTTTTAAAACAATTTCAAGTTACACCTGAAACTTACAGAGTAAAAGTGAAAGCCCTTAAGAGAGGACCTGGACTAAGTAATGTGGCTTATGTAAACCAGAGAACAGATCTGTTTGAGAAATGGCTCAATGGACAGGATGTAACTAGCTTTGGAGGAATACGGGATTTGATAATACAGGAGCAATTCCTGAATATGTCCAAGGATGATAGAAAGCAGTGTTTATGGGATAAAAAAATGGACTCAGCAGGAAGTCTTGCATTTTATGCTGATCTATACAAGCAGTCCCAGACTGCCAGAGAGGCGGGGCAAACCGGAACAAAACGGGTGGAGGGAGGAGAGAGGAACAACCCTGGTCACAGTTGGAGCGGATACCAGAAGGGACACCCTCAGACCACATCCTACTACCCGGGGCAGCCCAAGGCCCCAACTACACCCCAAGGAACACTCCAGACACCTTGTTGTCCCACCACACCGTTCTCCAGCAACCCACCTCGCCCCAGTGACCAGTCAGCTGGGCAAAGTTTTAAATGTAACAAGCCGGGACATGTCAAGCCCAACTGCCCCAAGAACCCCTGGAAATTATAGTTCATTGCACCAAAATCACACCAGAGGTCCTCAGGCCCAGATGCCTCCCAGACACCCTCAGAGTGGAGGGAAACTGTGTGTGTGGGCAGGAAGAAGGTCACAAAATGGAGGGACACTGGAGTATTGGCTATCCAGGCTTCCTTAGTGGACCCCAATTTAATTGACCCAGAGGTCCAAGTGACAATTCAACCCTTCAAGGCCAACAGTTTTGACTTGCCTACAGACAAGTTGTCTGTTCGCTACAAGGGCTTGTCAGGAACGTGGACTTTTGCAGTCTATGATAATTATCCCATCCCCATGCTGTTGAGGGAAGACTTGGCCAATCATGTGAAGCTAGCCAAGAAGTTGGGAATGGTCACCCGCAGACAGGCTAAGCAAGCTGTCACACCTAGCTCTATTTCGGAGACTTCTACCAGGACCCACTCAAAGATATTGGAACCAGACCCCATACAAACGTCTGCAACAGCAGTAGTGAATCCAGTCACAGAGACCCAGACAGAGCCAGTCCCAGAACTGGAACCGGCAAAAAAAACAGCACCAGACCCATTGCCAGCACTGAATCCAGTACTTGCAACCCCAACACCAGAGGGCCCCACCCAACCTGCACTGGCAGCAGCAGATAACCCTACACAAGAGGCTCAGCCAGAGCCTAAACCCCAACATAGTGCACCAGCCAAGAGCGGTTCACAGTCAACTAAAACAGCCCCATCACCTGCATCGCTTCCAGAGGGACCAAGCCCAGGTCCACAATCCAATGAGGAATTGATGTCTCCAGCATCAAGGGAACAGTTCCAGACCGAACAGAAAGCAGATCAAAGCCTCCAGAGAGCTTGGACGGCGGCACGGAACAACCCACCGCCTCTCAGCTCTTCAAATCAATCCAGGTTTGTTGTAAAAAAAGGACTTTTATACAAGCAAACTCTTTCTGGTGGATACGAGGAAAACTGGCATCCTCAGAGACAGTTGGTAGTTCCAACTAAGTACCGGGTAATGCTATTAAGCTTAGCCCATGATCATCCTAGTGGCCATGCTGGGGTGAACAGAACCAAAAACCATTTGGGAAAGTCGTTCCACTGGGAGGGAATGGGCAAGAATGTTTCTACCTATGTCCGGTCTTGTGAGGTGTGCCACAGAGTGGGAAAACCCCAAGACCAGGGCAAAGCCCCTCTCCAGCCACTCCCCATCATTGAGGTACCATTTCAGCAAGTAGCTGTAAATATTCTGGCTCCTTTTCCAAAAAAGACAGCCAGAAGAAAGCAGTACATACTGACTTTCATGGATTTTGCCACCCGATGGCCAGAAGCAGTAGCTGTAAGCAACACCAGGGCTAAAAGTGTGTGCCAGGCACTAGCAGACATTTTTGCCAGGGTAAGTTGGCCCTCCGACATCCTTACAGATGCAGGAACTAATTTCCTGGCAGGAACTATGGAATGCCTTTGGGAAGCTCATGGGGTGAACCACTTGGTTGCCACTCCTTACCACCATCAAACAAATGGCCTGGTGGAGAAGTTTAATGAAACTTTGGGGGCCATAATATGTAAATTTGTAAATAAGCACTCCAATAATTGGGACCTAGTGTTGCAGCAGTTGCTTTTTGACTACAAAGCTGTACCACATCCCAGTTTAGGGTTTTCACCATTTGAACTTGTATATGGCCACAAGGTTAAGGGGCCATTACATTTGGTAAAGCAGCAATGGGAGGGGTTTACACCTTCTCCAGGAACTAACATTCTGAACTTTGTAACTAACCTGCAAAACACCTGCCAAACCTCTTTAGCCCTTGCCAAAGAAAACCTACAGGATGCTCAAAAAGAGCCAAAAGCCTGGTATGATAAACATGCCAGAAAGCATTCCTTCAGTGTAGGGGACCAGGTCATGGTCTTGAAGGCACTCTAGGCCCACAGAATAAAAGCGTTGTGGGAAGGGCCATTAATGGTCCAAGAGCTCCTGGGAGCTGTTAATTTTCTCATAGCATTCCCCACCTCCAACCGAAAGCCTAAGGTGTACCATATTAATTCTCTAAAGCCCTTTTATTCCAAAGAATTAAAGATTTGTCAGTTTACAGCCCAGGGAGGAGATAACGCTGAGTGGCCTAAAGGTGTCTACTACAAAGGAAAAAGTGATGGTGGTGTGGAAAAGGTAAACCTCTCCATGACCCTTGGGCATATGCAGCGACAGCAAATCAAGGAGCTGTGCACTAGCTACACGCCGACGTTCTCAGCCACCCAGGACTGACTGAACGGGCATACCACTCCATTGACACAGGTAATGCTCACCCAATTAGAGCCCGACCTTACCGGGTGTCTCCTCCAGCTAAAACTGCTATAGAATGGAAGATCCAGGATATGCTACAAAAGGGTGTAATCTGCCCCTCTGGCAGTGCATGGGCATCTCCAGTGGTTCTAGTTCCCAACCGAAATGGGGAAATACGTTTTTCCATGGACTACCATAAGCTGAATGCTGTAACGCTCCCAAACAACTATCCAATGCCACGAACAAATAAACTAGTGAAGAAACTGGGACGGGCCCAGTTCATCCCTATCTTGGACTTAACCCAGGGGTACTGGCAGGTACCGCTAAATAAAACCGCCAAGAAAATGTCCGCCTTCATCACACATGTCGGGCTGTATGAATTTAATGTGCTCTCTTTCAGGCTGCAGAATGCACCCGCCACCTTCCAAAAACTTGTAGATGGTCTCCTAGCGGAATTGGAAAAATGTGCAGTCACAGACCTTGATGATGTGGCCATATTTTTGGAATCCTGGGCAAAACACCTGGAACACCTACAAAAAGTCTTCAAGCGCATAAGGGAGGCAAAACTAACTGTTAAGACTAAAAAGTGTCAAATAGGCCTAAACAGAGTAGCTTACCTTGAACATCAGGTGGGTCAAGAAACTATCAACCCCCTACAGGCCAAAGTGAATGCTATCCAAAAGTGGCCTGTCCCAAAGTAAAAAAAAAAAAAAAAAACTGGTCCAATCCTTCTTAGGCTTGGCCAGATATTACAGGCCATTTGTTGTGCGATACAGCCAAATCGCCAATTTCAAGTTACACCTAAAACTTACAAAGTAAAATTTCAAACCCTTAAAAAAGGCCTGAACTAATGTGGCTTATGTAAACCAAATAACAAATCTGTTTCATAAATGGCTCAACAAATGGGCTGTTACTAACTGTGAAGGAAATGTATATTCCTGTTTTTGTGTCTTTTTGTAACTTAAGGTTTTGCCTCAAGAAATTCTCTGTTTTAAATCTAATTACCCTGTAAGGTATTTACCATCCTAACTTTATATAGGTGATTCTTTTCTCTTTTCTTTAATTAAAATTCGTCTTTTAAACACCTAATTAATTTTTCATTGTTCTTAAAATCCAAGACTTTGGGTCTGTGTTCACCTTTACCAATTGGTAAAAATTATTATGAAGCCTTCCCCAGGAAAGGGGGTGTAGGGCTGGGGGAAATATTTTGGGGGAAAACGTCTCCAAGTGGTCTCTTTCCCTGTTCTTTGTTTAAAATGCTTCGTGGTGGCAGCAGACTGTTCAAGGACAAGGCAAAGTTTATACCTTGGGAAAGTTTTTTTAACCTAAGCTGGTAAAAATAAGCTTAGGGGTCTTTCATGCAGGTCCCTACCTCTGTACCGTAAAGTTCAGAGTAGGGAAGAAACCTTGACACGATGTTACTAGTCCCCCGCTGCCCCTGTCCTCCCCCCTGTCGCGTGGGTCTCCCCTCACCTGCACAGAGGGAGCCTTCAGCCTCAGGGCTCTCAGACCCCACGGAGGGGCTGCTGGCCCCTCGGGAGAAGGAGGAGCTGCTGGTCCCCGTGCCAGAGTCGCCCAGCTCCTGCTCTGGGCTGGCTGGGGGCTCCTCGGTGGCCAGGCTGGTGGATGGCTCCGGTTGGGCACTGGGGTGCGGCTCCTGGCTCCTCCGCTTCCTGTGAAGGAAGCTGCAGAGCCACCTTCCCAGGCTCACACCCTCTCTTGGGTCCCTCCTACATAGCATCACCCTGGGCCACCTCCATTTGGGACCAGAAGGGGCCTCAGGGCATGCTAAGGGAGCTGGTGTCTTCCTCCTCCTCCAGAAAGCCAGGGAGCTCCTCCTTCTCGCCTGGCCACTGGCCTCTTCCCCTCCCGCGGGGACAGAGGGGCCGCTCTCCTCCTGGGAAAGCCGGCCGCTGCTCCCTACCGGCTCCGGAGCCACCAGCCCGGCCTTCCTCCTCAGCATCCGCCTCAGCCGCTGCATCCTGGGAATGAGTGGGGAGCAGCCATGAGTCTGGGTTCAAGGCAGCCTCTCATTAATGTGCCTGCCTGTTCCTCCATCCACCTCCCCTCCGCTGAGGCAATTTCTCCTCACCACACACCCCACCCCAGAGCATGGGGGCTGCCATCCACACCCACTGGCAGCAGCTCACAGCACAGGCTGCTCCCAACGTCCCCCCTCACCCCTGGGGCCCTGTGACACCAGGGGAGTCTCGTCCTTTCAGAGCAGTGGGGCTCTCTGTTAGTCTGGACAAGCAGCTCCCTCCACCCCAGAAGGTCCCGCTCCCTCCCAGGCCAGGGAAAGAGCAGCACCCGGACAGTCCCCAGCGAAAGTTCACAAGGTACCAATGCTGGGAGGGAGAAGTCGCCCTCAGTTCCCACTGATTTCACTGATTGCGGTTGTGGGTGTTCAGCACCTGGCAGGTTCTGCCCTCCCCAAAGACTCTCAACGTGGGGAACAATCTCCTGCAAGGGAAGGGCTGGGAGCCCTCTTGCTGGCCCATTCCCACCACACTGGGGATGGCTCTGGAGAACTCCACTCACTTGCTCTAGATGGGAAAGCGCTGGGTGGCAGATACTCACCGAGGCCTAGTCTCTTGCCCTCCTCCTTGATCTCCTGCACCAAGGTGGGCTGGAAAGGGTGCTGCCCAATGCTCTGCCAGCAGAGCAGGGAGTAGAAGCCTGCAGATCGAAAGTGGCTGTGAAAACAAGATGACGTTTTATTGTCAGGGGATGGATAAACTCAGCCTAGCAACCAGGGGTTTACAACACTGACCTATGGCCAGCAGCACACCTCCCATCTCCAGGTCTCCTCGTATCTCAAGCACATTCCTGAAGCGTGATGACCCAAGGGCTGTAGGGGAGTGTCCCCAGCCCCAGTGAGGGAAACAGAGGCCTGGGCAGGAGAAGCCACTGCCTCACGGTTGCCGAGGGAGTCAGGGATAGAGCCGGGGATGGAGCCTTTGTCCAGGCTCCCGCACTAAACACTAGAGGAACAGTCCCTTCCAGAGCTGGGAAGTGCCAGCGGGACTCGATTCCGAGTCTCCATGCCTCTGAGTGTGACTTGTTGTTGTGACTGAGGCAGGGGGATGGGAATCTGGACTCCTGGCTTTCACTGGTGATTTTCTTCTATTCCCAGTCTCCCTGGCCCTGAGTGTGACCTATGGAGGTAGTGGAATCTTCATCCTTAGAGATTTGTAAGGCCCAGCTTGACCAAAAAAATCATCTATTTTAAATTAATGACAAAATTTATGAAAATCTCTTCAATAATTTAAATAGAAGAGGAAAAAATAACATGAAATCGAACATGTTCACTGCCAAGTTTTTGAGAGCGTCACACCACTGAATTGATAGCTAAAGCCCTGGAAGCAAAGTTAGCTGAAATGCTAAGCCAGCTTTGGACAGCAATAGCTTCCTTGGAAGGTGCAGAAACTATTGTCTTCTTTTCAGTTTATTCAAAGAGTTCAGTTCAACGACTCATTCGTTGAAATTCAAGAAAGCCATTGAGAGTTCACAAAACAGGCAAACTTCTTTTCCTCCCTCAATCTATGGATAAAAACTAGGTGTGAGGGGATGGATATACTAGTTCATAAATCTAGAAACACGTGAAAACCAGAACGTATCATTTTAGTTCACTAACCACACTTCAAATTTCCTTTGTTTAAGAAATCAGTTTTAAATGCAAAACATTTTCATACAACGTTTTTCTTATGCTTCTCTTTCTAGCTCCAGCATGACCGTGGTTTGTGACCAAAGAGAGGTCACTTCTTTTCTCTTTCCCTCTCTATCATGGAGATGGAGAAAATTCTCTAAGTCCTAGCAGGCAAGAGATTTGAGCACGTCAGGCGTGTTAGTGCCCTTGTACTCTAAAGGACAATGGGTGATTGTTGTTTGGGGCAAGAACCCCAACGGATTTGATACTTGTCCCCCATCCAAAGCCAATAATATATCTCTGTATTTTCAATCATGAGTTAGGCATTCTCAGCACTCCTCTATCTCCCGCAGCCCTCAGGTGTTCCTTGGATTATGGAGGCTTGGTTGCAAAGAGGACTGGAATTTTTTTACTGGCTTCCTGGGTGTCCCTAGCCAATGAGGGTCTCAGTGTGGCCTCTGAGGCCCACACCCCCCAGGCACTAAAGATCAGGATGGGTTGATTTCACTTCACATTTTTTGTCTTTGTATTTTTGAATTATTTTCCTAATGAAAGATTGATTGTCATGAAATTCACAGAGCTGGCAGATGACAGAACAAGGAGCAATGATCTCAAGTTGCAGTGTGGAAGGCTTGGATATTAGGAAAAACTTTTTCACTGGGAGGGTGGGGATGCCTTTGAATCTGCTAGGATAGGGTCCCCCATCTTCTACTTAGAGCCTATATTTTTTCTTACCTTCAACACAGATGACGATTTCTTTCCACACAATCAATACAGTCATAAAAATAATCCCGAGAATCTCCTCCACACCAACCGTCTCTTGGTCCCCACTGAGAGACCGCGAGATGGAGGCTTGCTGCAGCAAGGCTACAGGGGTCTCCGAGGTTCCCCCTGCCCCGCATCCCTGTCCTGCCGGGCTGTTGTCAAGGGAGCTCTGTGGGGTCACACCCGCCTCATCATCTTTGCCCAATAGGCTGAGTTCCTGCCAAAGGCCTTTGTGAAGTCACTGCCACACTCACCTTTCCCTTGCAGGCCTGATGTCTGCCCCTGGCCAGCCCGGCTGGATGTTTGAGCTGCACCCTGGATCACCCCACTTGCTCATTATTGATTCTGGGGAGCAAGCAGGCCACCCAGTAAAACAGCAGAGTCTATGCCTCACCCCACACTGGGTTTTCCACACAGACATAGATTGTGAAACTATTTGATCTCCTAATCCGGCCTCTATTTCACTGGCTATGACATTTCACACGCTTACCACCATATTAAGCATAATTGCTTGTCATTCACAAAAAGGTGCCATGGCACCTTCCAGAATGATAACCAGTTGTGATGGGAGGATACCAGGAAACAGAGAATCCACCTCTTCCCCAGGCCCTACGCTACCAGCACTCCCAGCTATCTTCGAGACACCACCGACATCCTGGGGAAACTACAATCCATCGGTGATCTTCCAGAAAAGGCCATCAAGGCCACCATGGATGTAGAAGCCCTCTACACCAACATTCCACACAAAGATGGACTACAAGCCATCAGGAACAGTATCACAGATAATGTCATGGCAAACCTGTTGGCTGAACTTTGTGACTTTGTCCTCACCTATAACTATTTCACATTTGGGACAATGTATACCTTCAAATCAGCGGCACTGCCATGGGTATCCGCATGGCCTGACAGTATGCCAACATTTTTATGGCTGACTTAGAACAATGCTTCCTCAGCTCTCGTCCCCTAATGCCCCTACTCTACTTGCGCTACATTGATGACATCTTCAACATCTGGACCCATGGAAAAGAAGCCCTTGAGGAATTCCACCATGATTTCAACAATTTCCATCCCACCATCAACCTCAGCCTGGACCAGTCCGCACAATGGATCTACTTCCTGGACACTACGGTGCTAAGAAGGGATGGTCACATAAACACCACCCTATACCGGAAACCTACTGACCGCCATGCTTACCTACATGCCTCCAGCTTTCATCCAGACCACACCACACAATCCATTGTCTACAGCCAAGCTCTACGATACAACTGCATTTGCTCCAACCCCTCACACAGAGACAAACACCTTCAAGATCTCTATCAAGCATTCTTACAACTACAATACCAACCTGCTGAAGTGAAGAAGCAGATTGACAGAGCCAGAAGAGTACCCAGAATTCACCTACTACAGGACAGGCCCAACAAAGAAAATAACAGAACGCCACTAGCCATCACCTTCAGTGATGGGGCCGGACGAGTTGCATCCGAGAGTGCTGAAGGAATTGGCGGCTGTGATTGCAGAGCCACTGGCCATTATCTTTGAAAACTCGTGGCGAACCGGGGAAGTCCCGGATGACTGGGAAAAGGCTAATGTAGTGCCAATCTTTAAAAAAGGGAAGAAGGAAGATCCTGGGAACTACAGGCCAGTCAGCCTCACCTCAGTCCCTGGAAAAATCATGGAGCAGGTCCTCAAAGAATCAATCCTGAAGCACTTGCATGAGAGGAAAGTGATCAGGAACAGCCAGCATGGATTCACCAAGGGAAGGTCATGCCTGACTAATCTAATCGCCTTTTATGATGAGATTACTGGTTCTGTGGATGAAGGGAAAGCAGTGGATGTATTGTTTCTTGACTTTAGCAAAGCTTTTGACACGGTCTCCCATAGTATTCTTGTCAGCAAGTTAAGGAAGTATGGGCTGGATGAATGCACTATAAGGTGGGTAGAAAGCTGGCTAAATTGTCGGGCTCAACGGGTAGTGATCAATGGCTCCATGTCTAGTTGGCAGCCGGTATCAAGTGGAGTGCCCCAGGGGTCGGTCCTGGGGCCGGTTTTATTCAATATCTTCATAAATGATCTGGAGGATGGTGTGGATTGCACTCTCAGCAAATTTGCGGATGATACTAAACTGGGAGGAGTGGTAGATACGCTGGAGGGGAGGGATAGGATACAGAAGGACCTAGACCAATTGGAAGATTGGGCCAAAAGGAATCTGATGAGGTTCAATAAGGATAAGTGCAGGGTCCTGCACTTAGGACGGAAGAACCCAATGCACAGCTACAGACTAGGGACCGAATGGCTAGGCAGCAGTTCTGCAGAAAAGGACCTAGGGGTGACAGTGGACGAGAAGCTGGATATGAGTCAGCAGTGTGCCCTTGTTGCCAAGAAGGCCAATGGCATTTTGGGATGTATAAGTAGGGGCATAGCGAGCAGATCGAGGGACGTGATCGTTCCCCTCTATTCGACATTGGTGAGGCCTCATCTGGAGTACTGTGTCCAGTTTTGGGCCCCACACTTCAAGAAGGATGTGGATAAATTGGAGAGAGTCCAGCGAAGGGCAACAAAAATTATTAGGGGACTGGAACACATGAGTTATGAGGAGAGGCTGAGGGAGCTGGGATTGTTTAGCCTGCAGAAGAGAAGAATGAGGGGGGATTTGATAGCTGCTTTCAACTACCTGAAAGGGGGTTCCAAAGAGGATGGCTCTAGACTGTTCTCAATGGTAGCAGATGACAGAACGAGGAGTAATGGTCTCAAGTTGCAGTGGGGGAGGTTTAGATTGGATATTAGGAAAAACTTTTTCACTAAGAGGGTGGTGAAACACTGGAATGCGTTACCTAGGGAGGTGGTAGAATCTCCTTCCTTAGAGGTTTTTAAGGTCAGGCTTGACAAAGCCCTGGCTGGGATGATTTAACTGGGAATTGGTCCTGCTTTGAGCAGGGGGTTGGACTAGATGACCTTCTGGGGTCCCTTCCAACCCTGATATTCTATGATTCAGCCCCCAACTAAAACCTCTCCAACGCATCATCAAGGATCTACAACCTATCTTTAAGAATGACCCATCACTCTCACAGATCTTGGGAGACAGGCCAGTCCTTGCTTACAGACAGGCCCACAACCTGAAGCAAATACTCACCAGCAACTACACACCACACCACAGAACCACTAACCCAGGAACCTATCCTTGCAACAAAGCCCCTTGCCAACTGTGTCCACATATCTATCCAGGGGACACCATCATAGGGCCTAATCACATCAGCCACACTATCAGAGGCTCGTTCACCTGCACATCTACCAACGTGATATATGCCATCATGTGCCAGCAATGCCCCTCTGCCATGTACATTGGCCAAACTGGACAGTCTCTATGTAAAAGAATAAATGGACACAAATCAGATGTCAAGAATTATAACATTCAAAAACTGGGTTGGAGAACACTTCAATCTCTTTGGTCACTCGATTACAGACCTAAAAGTGGCAAGTCTTCAACAAAAAAAAACTTCAAAAACAGACTCCAGTGAGAGACTGCTGAATTGGAATTAATTTGCAAACTGGATACAATTAATTTAGGCTTGAATATAGCCTGGGAGTGGATGGGTCATTACAGAAAATAAAACTATTTCCCCATGTTTATCCCCCCGCCAGCACCCGCTGTTCCTCAGACGGTCTTGTCAACTGCTGGAAATGGCCCACCTTGATTATCACAACAAAAGATTTTTTATTTT
Organism: Lepidochelys kempii; assembly: GCF_965140285.1. Classification (NCBI taxonomy): domain Eukaryota; kingdom Metazoa; phylum Chordata; order Testudines; family Cheloniidae; genus Lepidochelys; species Lepidochelys kempii. The sequence continues at coordinate 130,238 of NW_027621916.1, forward strand.
TTGTTTTTTTCCCTCTCTCCTGCTGGTAATAGCTCACCTTACCTGATCACTCTCATTACAGTGTGTATAGTAACACCCATTGTTTCATGTTCTCTGTGTATATGAAATCTCCCCACTGTATTTTCCACTGCATGCATCTGATGAAGTGAGCTGTAGTTCACGAATGCTTATGCTCAAATAAATGTGTTAGTCTCTAAGGTGCCACAAGTCCTCCTTTTCTGTTTGTTCCAGTGGTTAGTCTCCCTCACTGTCAAAAATGTGTGCCTTACTTCTCATCTGAATTTCTCTGGCTTCAACTGACAGCTGTTGGTTCTTGTTGTGCCTTTCTTGACAAGATTGAATTAGCCCTGCCCCATGAAATCCGATCTCCCTGTCCTGCTGGGATCCCTCCAGCCAGGAGAACCCAGTAGGGGCCTCCTAGCTGTTTGTCTGCTGGGCTGGGGATATCAGATGCACCAGAGGCATGCAGAAGTGAGTGCACTGCATCAGCCCAGCGTTGGGCTCAGGCGTTTGACCTTGGCAACTTCTGCTCCAGCCACGTCTCTGGGTGTCTGGGCTAGGGGCTTCTGACCCCCGTGGCTGCAGCCAAGGCTGGGGTGCTGAGCTCAGGACTTTCATGCCCCTCCCCACTGCTCTCGGCACTCTGGGTGTCTTCCCGGCATCCGCAGCTGGGGCTCAGGGCTTCCCTTGCAGTTCCTTCTGGGGCTCAGGGGTCCATTTTTCTGGATGCCTCCAAATTGGTCCTTGCGTTAATTTGCCAGGGGACTAGTAGGTAGGAGCCCCCAGCTGAGGTGCTCTCAGCAGCAGGGACCCATCCGCACATCTTAGAACCTCCTCTCACTTCAGAAAGTTTCTTGGCTGCTGCCCTCAGAGCCCAGGTCTGAAGGCAGCATGGAAGTGAGCGTGGCAATGCTGTAACGCCCCTACAACAACCTCTGAACTCCCCCACTATCCCATTTTGGTTGGGACTCCCAGCAAACGAAATATCATGGAGATGGACATGTTCCAACGAGACAATTCAATTAAGAGTAGGATACCAGAGGAGGAAAAATCACTTTTGTCGTGGCAATGAGGGTGGCCCATTTCAAACAGTTGACCAGAAGATGTCAGTAAGAGTAGGGGGAAATTAGTATGGGGGAAGTTAGGACTTTTGGCTGCAGAATTTTATTTCAGTTTTTATGAGATTGTGTCTTTTAGGTTTTCCGGCACACAAGCAGAGAAGTTAGAGAAAAACATAAATGATTCTTGCTGGAAGTTTGCAATGTCTCACAAATTTGTTTCTTAAGACCAGAACAAAAACACATAGGAACCCCAAAATCAGAAGGAGAGAATGTAAGCTTCTGCCTACAACAGAGAGGCACAATTCACTGGGTACCTGCTGACTGACTGCTGCTACACCCCCAATGAGCTGCTTAGCATGCAAGTAGGTCCAGGAACCTTGCCCAAAATTTAAAGTCGCAGTATTCAATATTTAACACAACCACAAATACACCAGAGCATCCAAATTTTCTGTTTTACAAGGTCTCTCCTTGTTTTGGAACACTGGTTTCTAAACATGCCATCGGGACTTTGAATCAAATTTCAGCTACTAATTAGCATGTGTGTGGAACAATCACTAATGTGCATTCGGTGTTATGTTGTAGGTTTCTTTAGGAAATCTGGGGAAACGGGAGCACTGGGAAAGCCTATTTCCCCCCCACACACAGTGCACATTTGCTGCCCACTGGTGCTGCCTGAGCAGTAGCATTGTGACATCAGAGATAATCCACCACTCAGCGCTCCCTGCCTCCAGCTCCTTGTCACACCTGGGGAGAATGACTAGCCCCTGGCTGCCACGGCAACAGCTACCTTTGACAACTGATTGCCCCCTTCTTATCAGAACATCATCACAGATAGGAAGTTTGTAATGAAACAGGACCAGATTTGGATAAGCAGGACAGTCTCCTGCTGGGCTCATTTGGGTTTGTACTGTGGTACTGTACAGTGTTTCTTTTCAAAGAGCAATTGTTTGCTACTTTCCTTTGTAAAGGCTCAGTGAAAATAAGAGGCAAAATTCCTGCTCTTTTACTTGGATATTGTTTATCTGCTTCTTACAAATTGAGGATTAGAGCTTAGAACTTTCACTGATACTGAAGTTGCAGAAAATGAGTTTTATTTTAATACAGTTTAATTTCATTACTTTCTATACTCTAATCAACACAGCACTGAGTGGTGAAAAGGGACCTTCACAAAGATAAGAATGGCAATAAAATATATACTGAAAACAACAGATGAGTAAGAGCTTTATTGCTTAAACCGCACATATATAACAGATGTTCTTTCTATTCAAAAACAAAGGAAATTAAGAAACCAAAAACCCTTTATTTAACACTTCTTAGGTTAGCTTTCATCAATAAATTAAACCATCAAATAATTAGGAAATACAAAGTCAAGGTTTTAAAAAGGATTAAAAGGTTACAAAGTTCAGCATTTTTAGGTTAGCAAATGTCCAATTAAGTGTTGCCGTGGTACCCTTAATTCAGTCCTTTTGTGCCTTTGCCCGATGATGCAGACGTTAATTACATGATCCCATGTTATTTTTTTCCCTCGCGACTCCTGCCTTATTCAGTGCACAGAATTCTCTGCTCTGGGGCTGTGTATTGAAGGAGTCTGTTGTCTGCAGGATCCCTGCCTCATTTATTGCAGAGTTAATGTTTCATGGGCAATACTCATTCTGGTATTTCCTAACTTGAGAGTACTTGACTTCGTAGCCTTTGTCCTATTTTTTATGGCTTACTTTACTGAGGAGACCAACCTTTATGACAAAGGTGCGTTTTGTTTTGTTTTTTGTTTGTTTTTTCGTGATGTATCCGTTATTTATCTCTTCAGTACCAATCGTGTGTGCTTTACAAAACAGAAAAAGTAAGGACACTCCCTAAAACTGTTACGAATTATACCTGATAGGACACGCACAAAACTGCTGCGAATTATACCTGGTAGGACATGCACACAAATGCTGCGAATTATACCTGGTAGGACACGCACACAAATGCTGTTATGAATTATACCTGATAGGTCACGCACAGTTCGAATCTAGGCTGAGGCACATAAACAAAGTCCAAAACTGCAGAGTTCCCACAAAACACCAAGTTTATTGCGCTCGAGCGTGGTGCCCCCCTGCTAGCCAGGAGGGGACCTCGAATACAGATTATACAAAGGTTATATACTTTTTAGAAAAGCATATTGCCCTCCTGCATTGGAAACCTTAGCCAATAAACAAACCCTTTTCTTATCTACCACCTATCCCTGCTTGGTGCATTCCTCGTGCTAAACCAGTATGTTAATTACACAGCATGGTCCAAAAGCCATGCATCAGGAACTTTTATTATCAGGATGGGAGGCCTCACATCACAGGCCAGGAGATAGGGAGTTAGAGACTGACAAAAAAACAGATACTGGGAGTCAAGACAGGCTGGAGACAAGGAGGAGGATTTTCACAGGGATGCAGTGTCTAAGGAACACTTCTCCTGGTGCATGATGTGCTTGCTTTTAGACAATGATGGGCCCCAAACCAAAATGGAGTCACATGTGCTAACTTTTCCTTAACAATACAAAGACTTTATGATCTAAGGAAGATGGACACATAGAAAGAAAGCAGGATATGTAAGGACTACTAATTTCTTTCTTTCTTTCGATGAATAGTTGTCACAAATATAAAGGGAAGGGTAAACCCCTTTAAAATCCCTCCTGGCCAGAGGAATAATCCTCTCACCTGTAAAGGGTGAAGAAGCTAAAGGTAACCTCGCTGGCACCTGACCAAAATGACCAATGAGGAGACAAGATACTTTCAAAAGCTGGGAGGAGGGAGAACAACAAAGGGTCTGTGTCTGTCTGTATGATGCTTTTGCCGGGGACAGAACAGGAATGGAGTCTTAGAACTTTTAGTAAGTAATCTAGCTAGGTATGTGTTAGATTATGATTTCTTGAAATGGCTGAGAAAAGAGCTGTGCTGAATAGAATGACTATTCCTGTCTGTGTGTCTTTTTTGTAACTTAAGGTTTTGCCTGGAGGGATTTTTCTCTATGTTTTGAATCTAATTACCCTGCAAGGTTTCTATCATCCTGATTTTACAGAGGTGATTCCTTTACTTCTATTAAAAGTCTTCTTGTAAGGAAAATGAATGCTTTTTCATTCTTCTAAGATCCAAGGGTTTGGGTCTGCGGTCACCTATGCAAATTGGTGAGGATTTTTACCAAACCTTCCCCAGGAAGTGGGGTGCAAGGGTTGGGAGGATTTTTGGGGGAAAGACGTGTCCAAACTCCATTTTTTCAGAAACCCAGATAAAGTTTGGTGGTGGCAGTGGAAATCCAAGGGTAAAATAATTTTGTACCTTGGGGAAGTTTTAACCTAAGCTGGTAAAAGTAAGCTTAGGAGGTTTTCATGCAGGTCCCCACATCTGTACCCTAGAGTTCAGAGTGGGAAAGGAACCTTGACAAGTGGAAATCCAAGGGTAAAATAATTTTGTACATTGGGGAAGTTTTAACCTAAGCTGGTAAAAGTAAGCTTCAGAAATTTTCAATTTCAGTAATTTCAGATTTACTGCACACTGGAAAGGCCATGACCACATTATAGAGGAAGAATAACGTATTTAAAATAGGGTTCAGAGTAGCCACTGTGTTAGTCTGTATTCGCAAAAAGAAAAGGAGGACTTGTGGCACCTTGGAGACTAACCAATTTATTTGAGCATATAAATAAATTTGTTAGTCTCTAAGGTGCCACAAGTATTTAAAATACTTAATTTTAGAACAATGTTTAATTTTTAATGCTGAACTCATCAATTTCATTTAAGGTCAGGTAGGATGGGTATCTGAGGTGGACACACATTGAGTATATATCCCAAACAATTCAGAAAAGCCATTTTTGGGAAAAAGCAATCCAAAATATTTCTGTGTCCAGTGTATCCATAAGCATTTTTTTAAAGAAATAATGTATTGAGGTTGAGCTGCTAAAAGCACGTTCTCTACCTGTTGATTTGAACCCATCACTTTTCTCTTTGTATCCCTCTGCTCACTCCTAATCTGATATTCAATCAGATTTAAATTATTGGTCACCTTTTCAAGGAAACTCTGTCTCCTACCTAGATGAGCTTTACCCTTGTAAAGAATTCCATTTCATTGTGGCAGACAAGAGTAAATGTTGACCACAGTCTTTGTCCTGTAGCGTTAGTTGATTTTTTAGATACACTAGGCCAAGGCCATTGAACACCTTGAAGATAAAGACCAAGATTTTGAACTTGAATGCTACTGCATTTCAACCTTGGAGGGTTCACCTGGTGCATAGGGAATGGGATTTTTTTAATCATGAGGCATTTGTGTTTCATCAGAGAAGAAAATCTTCTACAAAGGACCAGCTGTTGTGAAATCAGGTTTTCTCCAAATATTACTCCTGGAGGAATTCTGTACTACTGTAGCCATGCATAATTAATGAGCCATGCAGATCTTTAATTTTTTGTGTAGAAAAAAAAGCTTCTGCCAAAATGTTGTTGCATTCCACCTTTTGCCCACCAGAGGGCACTGTGTCACAAGAACAGCAGCAGATACCCGCAGAAAATAATAATTACCAGTGGGCGGGGGGGGGAGCACGGGAGAAAACCTTTTGTAGTGATAATCAAGGTGGGCCATTTCCAGCAGTTATCAAGAAAGGTTTTCTCCCCCCCGCCCCCCCGCCTTGACTCTCCTGCTGGTAATAGCTCATCTTAAGTGAGTGTGTGTGATAACACCCATTTTTTCATGTTCTGTGTGTACATAAATCTCCTCACTGTATTTTCCACTGAATGCATCCAATGAAGTGAGCTGTAGCTCACGAAAGCTTACGCTCAAATAAATTGGTTAGTCTCTAAGGTGCCAGAAGGACTCCTTTTCTTTTTGCAAATACAGACTAACACGGCTGCTACTCTGAAACCTGTCAATATTCCTAGAGATTGTTCTCAGAGTTCTGACAAGCATAGGGTTGTCTGCAGCGTAGTTGTAGCTGGGTAGATCCCAGGATATTAGAAAGCCAATGTGGGTGAGGAAATATCTTTTCTTAGACCAACTTCTGTTGGTGAGAGTGACAAGCTTTTGAGCCACAAAGAGCTCTTCTTCGGGTCTGGGAACATTACTCCCAATGTCCGAGCAAAATGCAAGATGGAACAGATTGTTTAGCATAAGTAGTTAGCACATATTGTAAGGGACCATTCAAAGTAGAGTGGGCCATTAGCACCTCTGCAAACATAGGAAAAAAAGAGGGCGTTAGTGGATTACAGATTGTTTTAATAAACCATAAATCTAGTGTCTCTGTTCAATCCATGATGTCCATGATCCACGATTTGGTGTCCAGCAGAGTAATGAATGTAAGCTCCCTGGTTCTTCTTTTGACAATGCTGGGCAAGTTTCCTTTGAGGATTGGGACTGATAGGTCAGATATAGAGTGATTACTTTAAGAAAAGTGTTCACCCACAGGTGATAGGGTGTTTTTGTCTTTTATCATTTTCCTGTGTATATTCATTTGAGTGTATAGTGGTTATCTGTTTCATCCATATAATCATTATTCGGGCATTTAGTGCACTGGATGAAGTGTGCTACATGTGATAGGCATGTATAAGATCCTGGAATCTTGAAAGGTGTTTTGTGTGGAGTGTTGATCATGATAGTAATGGAGATATGTCTGCAAGTTTTGCATCTATTGTTCTGGCAGAGTCTGGTGCTGCTTTGAGTGGGTGTGTCCTGGTCTGTGGGGAGCTTCCTCTTGATGACGAGTGTTACCTGGGGTTTTCAGAACCCACAACAGGGGCAACTTAACTATTTCACTCCATGCAGTGTCAGGAATCAATCAATAGGAACACAGCAGTTCTGTCTAATCAAGGATTAAATACAAGTAAGTATGCTCTTATCTAACACTGCAGTTTATTAGATTTAAGCATACAGAGACATAAGCAATAGGTTTAGAACATCCCAGATATTTTTCCTAACATCTGGAATGGTATTGAGTAATTAACAGCAGGTTTGCAGTGGCCAGTTGCTTACCCACCGGGGAGAAAGGGTGTCAGAATAAAGTGTCTCAAGATGGCTTCAGAGGACTGCTCCACAATATACTCTGTTAGCTAATCTTTTATAACTAACTTCTACAAAACACATAGGTCATAATGACCCCAACTGGATCATTTCTTTTCTAACTTTCAGTAAACTTTTCATATCAGAGGTGCCTAGATTCAAAGTTTTCCAACCACCAAGGTTTTCAGTCTCAGTTGTTTACTTGTCTGTCCCCTCCTCCCATTCTGATTAGCAAAAACTATCAGCTAGATATGACTTCGCTTCTAAAAGCCTCTCTCCAACTTAACCCTTAACTATGTGGTGTTCTATTTCATTAATTCCTATTGGCAGAATGCACATAATATGGTTGCAATTAGTTTGATCACATAATGGGGTATACACATCCCTCAAACCAGGGCAACAATGAGTTTGAAGAGATTGTTCGAAGACCGGAAGAGATGGTTCTTGAAATATTTCTTTCATGATGGGGTACCCATCGAGTATGGGGTGTAGTTGTTTACACCCATTGGTGGTTACACTAGCTTTACTGTATGGGTTCCAGTGTGGGGTGGTAGGTGACAAATAGAGGTATGCAGTCAGAAGGGGGTTTATTTCTGTACTGAAGCAGGTTCTCCTGGGGTATTTGGGTGGCCTGTTGCATGATGCAATCTACTTCTCTGATGGAGTGTCCTTGTTTGGTGAAAGTGGTTTTAAGTGAACATAAGAACGGCCATACTGGGTCAGACCAAAGTCCATCTAGCTCACTATTCTGTCTTCTGAGAGAGGCCAATGCCAGGTGCTTCAGAGGGAATGAATAAAAAAGGTAATCATCAAGTGATCCATCCCCTGTCACCCATTCCCAACTCCTGGCAAAGAGAGGCTAGGGACACCATCCTTGCCCATCCTGGCTAATAGCCATTGATTGACCTATCTTCCATCAATTTACCTAGCTCTTTTTTGACCACTGTTATAGTCTTGGACTTCACAATATCGACAACAAGTGTGTTAAGCCAGGGATAGTCAATAGGCGGACCATGGGCCAAATCCAGATTGTGAGATGCTTTTGAATGGACCCCACAATGTTTTTATTTCTTTATTATCATTATGGGTTTCTCAATTTTTTTTCTTGGAGTCTGGACCTTAACTATACCTTGACCAAGAAATTTGGACCTTGACAAAAAATAGGCTATCCTTTCATTAAGGTATATATCACTTACTTTCTCCTCAGAGCTCATTCTGTGGTATCTGAGTGCCTGGCTGTCAATAACATATTTCTTGGTATGGTTGGGGTGGTTACTAGATCTATGAAGGTAGGTGTGGTGATCCATGGCTTTCTTGTATATGGTTGTCTGTAGGCTTCCATTGTTGAAGCTGATTGTGGTGTCCAGAAGTTGATGCTAGTGTGGGAAAGCTCCAGAGAGAGTTTAATGGATGGGTGGTGGTTGTTGAAGTTGTGGTGGAAGTCTGAGGGAGTTTAAGCTGTCTTCCCATAGGATATGGGTATATCACTGGTTTCATGATGCACTTCTCCAGAAATTCTTCTTCAGGATGACCCATGAAGAGGTTAGCATATTGGGGAGTCATCCTCGTACCCCTGGCTGTTCTCATGCTTTGGACAAAATGTTTATTGTTGAAGGTAAATCTATGACAGGCGAGGATGAACTGGATGAGTTTGGCTATGTGTTTGGGATGGATAATTGATGGTTGTCCATTGTCTTTTAAATATTTGGGGCAGGCAGCTATCCTGTCATTGTGAGGGATATTGGTGTATAGGAAAGTGACATCCATGGTGGCAAGGATGGTATTCTGAGGAAGGTTGGTAATACTGTGGAGTAGAGTAGGGCTCAAATGTACTTGAGCCATCCAGCTACTGTGAGAGTGGACTGTCTGGAAAGACTCTTGCCTAGGCTCACAGCACATGCACGTTTCAATCTCTTTGGCTCATGAGTGTTTGCACACAGTGTTCTAGAAAGCCAAAGGTTTCCTTTAATAGATGTTTTCAGTATTGCTTCCTCAAACGGGCAGTGAGTGCCACACACTGGCTGAAATAAATGATGAGTGACTGAGATCAAGTAGGGGATGTTGAGCTCTGTGGTGCACAATCCCCTCCATTATAAGATTGCTGATTTTGCAAAATGGTGTGTTTTTGATGAGCTGTGTCTAGGGAACTCCTTGCTCAAATGACCCCAAAATTTGGGTCACTAACCCTATCCTGTTCCCCCACGAGACAACAAATTTCAAGTCAGTCCAAGTAAGCATGCAGATCTTACAGCACTTAGAAGAATTAACATTTAAGTAGAAAGGGCTTCTCAACCTAAACTAAAGCAGAGCTGGTGCTTCATTACAGAATCATAGGACTGGAAGGGACCTCGAGAGGTCATCAAGTCCAGTCCCCTGCACTCATGGCAGGACCAAGCACCATCTAGACCACCCCAGACAGGTGTTTGTCTAACCTGCTCCTAAAAATCTCCAATGATGGAGATTCCACAACCTCCCTAGGCAATTTATTCCAGTGCTTAACCACCCTGACAGTTCGGACATTAGGAAAAATTTCCTATCTAAACTTCCCTTGCTGCAATTTAAGCCAATTGCTTCTTGTCCAATCATCAGAGGATAGGAAAATAATTTTTCTTCCTCCTCCTTAAAACAACCTTTTAGGTACTTGAAAACTGTTATCATGTCCCTTCTCAGTCTCCTCTTTTCCAGACTAAACAAACCCAATGTTTTCAATCTTCCCTCATAGGTCATGTTTTCTAGATCTTTAATCATTTTTGTTGCTCTTCTCTGGACTTTTTCCAATTTGTCCACATCTTTCCTGAAATGTGGCACCCAGAACTGGACACAATACTCCAGTTGAGGCATAATCAACGTGGACTGGAGCAAAAGAATTACTTTGCATGTCTTGCTTACAACACTGCTGCTAATACATCCCAGAATGATGTTTGCTTTTTTTTGCAACAGTCTTACACTGTTAACTCATATTTAGCTTGTGGTCCACTCTGACCTCTAGATCCCTTTTTGCGGTAATCCTTCCCAGGCAGTCATTTTCCATTTTGTACATGTACAACTGATTGTTCCTTCCTAAGTGGAATATTTTGCATTTGTTCTTTTTGAATTTCATCCTAGTTACCTCAGACCATTTCTCCAGTTTGTCCAGCTCATTTTCAATTACAATCCTATCCTCCAAAGCACTTGCAACTCCTCCCACCTTGGTATTGTCTGCAAATTTTATAAGTGTACTCTCTATGCCATTATCTAAATCATTGATGACTATATTGAACAGAAATAGACCCAGAACTGATCCTTGCAGAAGCCCACTCGTTATGCCCTTCCAGCATGACTGTGAGCCATTGATAACTACTCTGGGAATGGTTATCCAATCACTTTTGCACCGACCTTATAATAGCTCCATCTAGGTTGTATTTCCCTATTTTTAATGAGAAGGTCATTTGAGACTATATCAGATGCCTTACTAAAGTCTCGATATACCACATCTACCGCTTCCCCCTATCCACAAGGCCATCACCCTGTCAAAGAAAACTATCGGGTCGGTTTGATATGATTTGTTCTTGACAAATCCATGCTGACTATTACATATCGCCTTATTATCTTCTAGATGTTTGCAAATTGATTCCTTCATTATTTGCTCCATTATCTTTCTGGGTACAGAAGTTAAGCTGACTGGTCTGTAATTCCCTGGGTTGTCCTTATTTCCCTTTTTATAGATAGGCACTATATGTTCCCTTTTCCAGTCTTCTGGAATATCACCTGTTTTCCATGACTTTTCAAAGATAATAGCTAATGGCTCAGATATCTCCTCAGTCAGCTCCTTGTGTATTCTAGGATGCACTTCATTGGGCTCTAGTGACTTGAAGACATCTCACTTGTCTAAGTAATTTTCAACTTGCTCTTTCCCTGTTTTGAACCTAGCCCATTTTCACTGGTGTTCACTATGTTAGGCGTCCAATCGCCACCAACCTTCTTGGTGAAAACCGAAACAAAGAAGTCATTAAACACATGTCATTTCCACATTTTCTGTTATTGCTTTTTTGTCTTCATTGAATAATGGGCCTACTCTGTCCTTGGTCTTCCTCTTGCTTCTAATGTATTTGTAGAATGTTTTCTTGTTACCCTTTATGTCTCTAGCTTGTTTGATTTCCTTTTGTGCCTTGGCTTTTCTAATTTTGCCCCTACATACTTGTGTTGTTGGTTTGTATTCATCCTTTGTAATCTGACCTAGTTTTTGTAGGATTCTTTTTTTTTATTTTTAGATCATGGAAGATCTCCTGGTTAAGCCAGGGTGGTCTCTTGCCACTCTTCCTATCTTTCCTGTGCAGTGGAATAGTTTGCTCTTGTGACCTTAATAATGTCTCTATAACACATAATAAATGGATTAATCATTTATCAGATACAAATACCCTAACACTGCACTGGAGACATTACCGTACCAGGACTGGCCTGGAGGTGTCTTAGCATTAGCTCCCCATGTTGCAATGTGGGTAAATTTGCTTTGTAAGTAATGACAGTACTCACAGCTCCCCAAAAGGAGAGAGAAAGTAGCGTGAGTGAAGGGACTGATTTCGTCGCTGGGAGGTAAGCAAAGCCACAGTGCTGTTAGCTACACCTGTAAAAGACATGTCCCAGCAAAGAGATGGAGGAAGATATGAAGAAAATCAAAAATAAGTCTTCCCAGAAGGCGTAATCTGCACTGACTGCTGAAAGGGAAATAAAGGGTCAAATCCTCCGGATGAGCCATTGATGCCCAGCAGAGCTCAGGGTGAGGGGTGTAGGCTACCATCACAGACACCTGATCCTCAGACTGCCAGGCACCAGTCTGATCCTGAGCAGCAGCTTAGAGCAGCCAAGGGATCATTCCAGCTTCTGGGATCAAAACAGAGACAGGGTCCTGAGTCTATGCCCCCTCCTCCAGTAGCTGTGAGCTGGGATGTCATAGATCTGGTTATACAGGAAGATTTTCTAGGAAATTTTCAGTTGGCCACTTAAGCCATTTTAAAGTGGACTTTGCACTGCACTGAGGATAAGGATTGGGATCAAAAAATGCAAACCAACCTCGCATTAGCGGAGTTCAAAGTGGGCCAGAACTATGTTTTATTTGTATAGAAGTAATCCCATTGGCTTCATTTTTGTTATATCAATATAAGTAAGAGAAGAATTGAACCCAGGATGTATAAGTCATCTGTTACTTACTGGGTACTGCTTTTCTTTAAATTACAAACATCAGGCTGTCTATGGAATGAGTAAACTGTATATAAAGTCACCATATTCTACTCTGAAATTTTGGTTTGTTTTACCTTCCTTCTGCAGAAAGAAGTAAAGCATTTCAAGATGTTCTGTCCAGATTAAACCTGGAGAAGCACAGAAGCATCAAGATCAGGCTGAGGGATGTCCTGGAGATCTGCCCAGAAAGCATCAAGAACAAGATTCCAGAGGCATTAGGTGATTTACCTTGGCATTTCCTGAGGAAGGTCATGGCTCTGAATGGGACGGCCAGAAATACAAGCATTGGGCACAAGGCTCCTGCAGAAGAAATGGTGATTATGAGGAGAAGCTGCATATTGATGGCACTTTCTGTTTTAGTGACACTGAGATGAAAATTTCTCTGCAACCTCTTGATGTTCTCTGTGCTGTTCTGCTTTGCTCAGTTTCCTACAGCAGGAGATCCTGTCCAAAATGTCCATGTGCCAGTTTGCCCTTCCTCTGCTGCTACTCACCCTTGACACCCCCAAGTGCACCCTAATACTGTGGGCCATGAGGGACATTGTGCGGAAGTGGAGGCCGCACTCCCTGGCAGAGAGCAGAGGGTTCAGAGAGGAGAGCTTGATGCTCACGTCAATGCCAACCATTTCTTTTGTGTGGATGGGGAGCTACAGCTTATCCAAGTCCCAACTCCTCAATGAGGTTCTCAGCCCCTACCAGCAGCATCACGATTTCTTTATCAGTGCGGGACATGGAGTCTGGGAACATCCTTCAGAAAATCGCAGATGGGCTGGTTGAGATTTCCTGGTATTTCCCTGGGGGGACGGAAAATTCTGATCTTTTCCCAGAACCCATTGCAGTTACAAATCTGCGTGGAGACATTGAGTCCCACTGGCTACAGTTTAGCTTTTCAACAGAGGTCTCCTTCGCAGTGTTCATAGTTACCGAGAGCATCGGTGAGAGAGAATAGGCACTGATATCATCTCGGAAAGAATCCAGCTCTAAATATTACTTCATCCTCAACTGCAAGAATAAGAAACCCAAAGAAACTCTGGGATTCCTTAATAAGCTGTCCTCAGTGTTGAAGCTGAGCAAATCACAGCTACTGGTGAAAGATCATACCATGAATAATGCAGGATTTGTGAAAAAGGTGCAGTCCACCATAGGAACCATAGTGAATTCATCTCCGAAGACAGTGAGTTTGGAAGCCATGGCTGTGACAGCACATGACCTAGGAATCCTGTTGGATGAGGACTGTCAGGCGTGTCAATGTGCGAGCAAATATACTGAAGAAATCACTTCAGAAATAAGAGATGGGGCAAAATACAAAAGGGGAATGCTGAGCCTGCAAGGAGACCTATGGAAAAACTTGGCTAAAGTGGAAGAAGAGATGTGCCGAATGAAAAGGCAAGGGGTCATGGCCACTGAAAACTATAAATCTGAGCTGAAACAGAAATGGTTAGAGATACGCAGACAGCGGAATCAGTGTGACCGTACTAATGGTTTGACTAAGTTCATCAAGGGAATAGAACAGTTGAAGCCAGTGGAGAAACATTACTTTCTGAAATGGATGAAATTTAGCCTGGATAATATTGCGAGGGCGAATCTTTCTAAAATGCGGGTGGACTATAAAGAGAAATGTGAAACTCCAGGAGTGGACCGAAAACAGCTGGAGGAATTAGATAAATTAATATCTGATAGTTCCTTGGGGGTGGAGCATTTCATGCGTGAGTTGGGGCAGTTCTATGAAGTTGAATGCTCAATGGTTAAAGAAGGGAAAATGGAAGAAAGCCAAAGACATTTCACCCGTCTCCCATGCATAGTAGCTGACCTGATGCTGGAAGGGTTTCCTGTGGAGCTGATCGATGGAGATGCGTCCAACGTCCCCATGTACTGGGTAGTAGATGTTCTAACTCATCTCCATATCAGACTAGGGGATAGATCCAGAATGGTGGTTGTAACAGTGCTGAGAGTGCAGAGCACTGGGAAATCCATCCTTCTCAACACCATGTTCGGCCTGCAGTTTGCGGTGAGTAGCGGTCGATGTGCGCGAGGAGCCTTCACGACGCTCATTAAAGTTACAGAAGCTGTTCAGGAGCCGCTTGGCTGTGATTTCATCCTGGTGATAGACACTGAAGGTCTGAAGGCCCCTGAACTAACAGCACTGGAAGACAGTTATCAACATGACAATGAGCTGGCCACCCTGGTGATTGGACTGAGTGACATCACCATCGTTAACATGGCCATGGAGAATGCCACAGAAAAGAAGGATGTTCTGCAAATTGTGGTCCATGCATTTCTCAGAACAGAGAACAGCCAAACTGCCAGTTTGTGCACCAGAACGTCAGCGATGTGTCTGCTCATGTTCAAAACATGAGGGACAGGAAACACCTCCTGGAGCAGCTGTATGAAATGACCAAAGCTGCAGCAAGGATGGAAAAGCAAAGCAGGGAAATGGCATTTTCTGATATTATGGAGTATGACCCAGAAAAACACAATTGGTACATGCCTGGCTTGCGGCATGGAGTCCCTCCCATGGCTCCCGTAAACACTGGACACAGTGAGAGGGTGTGAGAGCGAAAGAAATATCTGTTTGAATTCATAGAGAACCGTTCACGGAAAAGAGCTGGAAAGGATATTCCTGATTTTATCGTATGGTTGAAGAGCTTGTGGAAGCCAGTGAAACATGAGAACTTCATCTTTAGCTTTGGAAACAGCCTTGTAGCTGAAGCCTATAACCTGCTGTCTGTGAAGTATTCTGAATGGGAATGGGGTTTCCGCAAGGAGATGTATCTCTGGATATCTGAAAAAGAAACTTTTATCTAGAATCAGCTGCCAGAGACACTAGAGGGTGATCTCTTTCACAGCTTAAAAATGGAAGCACAAGGGAAACTACAGCAGGGAGAACAGAAGCTCTTGAATAACATAGAACAGTATTTGAAAGGTGAAGCTCCAAATTTGAACCTGATAGAAAAGTACAGAGAAGATTTCAAAAGGAGCGCAAATAGCCTCAAAAGAGAACTTGAAAACCAGTAACTGTGAGGAAGCAATTCGAATACGAAGAGAACAGCACAAGATAGACAATATCCAGTCTGGGTACAAGCAGAAAATTGAAGGGGAAGTTGCCAGACTCTTGGCTGAATGCCGAAACAGAGAAGATAAACTAGACCATGAGAAACTGAAAAAAGAATTTGAAACAATGTGGCGAGAAACCTTGTCAGAGTTAACGCTCTGTACTTTACAGAAATATCAAGTTGTTCAAGATATGGATCTCCACCTGAGAAAGGATCTGAAGCACAGAGGGGGTGCTGTCAGACAGATACTGCAACATGCAAAAAGCCTGCTGGATTATAGAATGAAGTCTTTCCCAATGAAGAAGGAATACTTAAACCTAAAATGGACCAGAGCAGTTGTAGAATACTTCTCACAGGAATGTTACTGTAAAACTGAAGAGCTTGCTCTATCTTTAATGATTGAATGCAAGAAATACATTGAAGAAAAAGTTAAATCCAAAACAGACTATGATGAAACCTATTGTGGAGAACTGCTGCATATGGTTAATGAAAGGTTAAAAGAGGAGGAGATTGAGAAACTTCACACTTCTCCTTTGTTTGAAGTTGACCTGAAGCGTCACGTTTTGGAGGAAGCAGCTTGGACATTTCAGAAGATGCATGAAGATTTTATCAAAGAAAACGATCCTCAGCAACGTCTGGAGAAGCTGAAACCTCATTATTTCTCTATATTTACTGATCTCTATTTGGAAAAGAAGGAAAGCCAAACAAGGGCGAGGAATTTCTGTGATCAGTGTCACAAACCTGCCCTGGTGGGTTATGTCAACAAAAGGCTCGGACTAGAAATAGTTGACAATTTTCTCAGCAGTGAACAGGCCCTTGAATACGCCAGCCGAAGCTTCTTTCAGTTCTTTTTCCTAAAGAAGCTGCTGGAAGAGATGAACTTTGACATCTATGTGAAATAGATAAGTAACTATGAAGAGTTTGTCAAATCCTGCATACAGAGATGTCTGATAGACCACTATGGAGGGAAGGCAAGTTTGAGAGATTTGGAGAAAGGGATTCTATCCAGAATAATAAATAAAATCAAGGGAGTTCTGAAAAACTCCATAAATAAAAACAATAACACAGTTTCTGTCTTTTTAGACAGCTTTTGCAAAGAGCTGCAGCAGGACCTGGCCATTTCCAGCAATAGCTTGGTTGGAGTACAGTTTAAAAACACAGCAAAAATTGAGCAGCTTTCTGGTAACATTGAAATCTTCCTTCTGGAGCTGGAACAACAAATCTTAACCCAGTTTAATCATTTGGAACTTGAGACCAAACTCTCCAGCCTGTCAGTGAAACCCCAGGATGAGATCTTCAAGCGAGTGTTTGGCTGTGGGAAGCAGTGTCCGTTCTGTGAAGCCCCCTGTGAAGCAGGAGGCACTGACCATAAAGAGCATTTTGTATCAGTCCATCGACCCGAAGTGTTAGGGAACTTCAGGGACTGTGATTCACAAAAGCTTGAGCATTCCATATGCTCCTCTGATGTGGTTTCCAATCGTGAATTCCGAACTGCAGCCGCAGATGGGAAATTTCATCCCTACAAAGATTACCGCCATTACTACCCAGACTGGCACATTCAGCCTGATCCCAGTATTGATGCTTCTGATTTCTGGAAATTTGTTTTCAAATCATTCAATGACCAGTTAGCTAGAGCGTATGGTGCTAAAGCAGCAGAACTTCCAGGAGACTGGAAAAATATAACTAAAGAGCAGGTTCTGAAGAGCCTAAAGGAAGCATTTTACATGAAATAATAGACATGCCAAGAGTCTCTTTAAATAGGATACACTTCAACAAAACAAAACCCTTAATTTTAAAAAACGGAATATGAACAAATCTGACAGCCTGTACCGTTTTTTAAAATTGAAAACTAAAAAAAAATCAATTGCAGGTCACATCTTCCTGTGCAGCAGCCTTGCACTAACTGGAACAGCCATACCAAAGCAAACTGATAGTCCGTGTATCCCTGTGTCCTTGCTGAACCAGAATAACAGCCCATCAAGCCTGGTAACCCCACCTCTCTGCAGTACTGGATCACACCAATCACCCATATAGCCTAGTATCCCACATTCTTGCTGTATTGGATCAGACCTAAAGGCCATCTAGCTCGGTATCTCATCTCCCTGCTGTACTGGATCAAACCAGTGATCCATCCTGTCTCTGACAGTGGCCATTACAAAATGTCTCAGTGGGAGGTGCAAGAAACCATCTAATGGAAATTGTATAGAAACATGTGTAGAGGAGAAGCTTCTTCCTAACATAACTATGTAAACAGGGTCCGAATGAGTTCTCCCATGACAGCTAGCTGGGATCGGGAGAGACTTTAGGAGCAAATTGTATTTACATGAACTCACCTACTCTGCCTAGATATCCATCAGATATAGAGGTGTTGCTCAAAGTGATCAGTATTGATTTGTGTTACAAATCACTTTAGTACTGAATGAAGGGGTAGTGAAATGTTGTTGTCAGTGTTGTTGCATTTATTGTATAAGTAAAGGGGAGCAGAACTGTGCTTAACCTGTCTCAAATGAGGGGTCAACCTCAGTTGAAAGGACTCATTAAGCCAGGTGCTCAAATGCCTGACTCCTGTGAAAGTAAGAGGGGTGGGGAGAGGGATCTCTGCCAGGAGGAGTGAACTCTCCCTAAGGGTCCCTGGTCTGGTTTAACCTGTTCCTCCCCACTGTTCAGAAGATAGGGACTTTTGTTATTTTAAGTGCTCAAAAGAGCTGACAATTACTTATGGCAGGACAGCATTTGTGCCCAGCCTAATAGCTGAAAATCACTAAGGACTTGGCTACACTTGTGAGTTACAGTGCATTAAAGCAGCCCCAGGCACCCTAACTCACAACCCATCCACACTGGCAAGGCACGTAGAGCACCTGGACTCTGCAGCGGGAGTGCCCCTGGTAATCCACCTCCACCAGAAGCATAACGCTTGGTGCATCTATGCTGAAATGCCCCAGCATCAGTGTGAACCAGGTGTTGCATTACTGCACTCTGATCGGCCTCCGGAAACGTCCCCTAATCCCCTTAAGTCAAGTGGCCACTCTTGTCATTGTTTGGAATCGGCTGTAGGAATGCGGATATGTCCTTTCAAAGCTCCGTTTCTGACAGCTGGCATGATTATCTGCTCTGGTACAAAGCAAACCATTACTGTGGTTTGCTGCTTGAGCAGCAGTGGGAGGGGAGTCTGCTGCTGTCTGAACTTACAAGACAGTATGCTGACATGCCCTCAGCCCCCACAAAACCCACTCTCTCTCCCCCCACATACACACAACACACTCCCTGTCACACTCCACCCAACACCACCCCATTTGAAAAGCATGTTGCAGCCACTTGCATGCTGGGAGAGCTACCACAATGCACTGCTCTTTGTGGCCATTGCAAGAGCTGCCGTTGTGCTGGCATTGTGAACACACAGCAGCGCTTTCCCTGCAGCGCTCTCTGAGGGGCACTGCAGCTCCTGGAGCTGTACATCTGACAGTGTAGACATAGCCTAAGTTACATCAGTGAAACTTTCTTTATTCAACACAAGGGCAGATTCAGGGCCTGAGTATTACATAGTAGGAAGTAATAAACACAATAATAAACACAATAATAAACACAATATTATTAATAATAATAAACAATAATAAACACAATAATAAACACACAGAACACGACCAATCCTAGCGTTGCCACTCAGGGCCTCCCACTCTCCAGGTGATCATTAATTCCCACCTCTCCCCATCCAATTCTTACACCTCACATATGGGCTCTGTCTCTCCGCTGCTCCCAGCACTGGGCTCTTCTCCTCTCCTGCTGCTGCACTGAGGCTCTCCGGCCTCCCTCCTTTGGGTGGCTCAGGTCTCCCTTCCCACAGCTCGGCCTGGGGACGATGGGGCAACAGGTCTCCTGGGGCAGAGACGCTGCAGGGGCTTGGGTGACCAGATGTCCCGATATTCAGGGCTTTTTCTTGTATAGGTGCCTATTACCCCCACACACACACTCTGTCCCGATTTTTCAAACTTGCTATCTGGGCACCCTAGCAGGGGTGCAAGCAGCCCCATCCTGCGAGTTTCCCACCCCAGGGCAGAGGGGCCCAGCTGGGCTGATTTGGGGGAGGGGGGGCAGGGGGAAGCAGCAACAGTTCCTGTAATCTGACCTTTCCCACACCCTCCCCCCACAAATCTCCCCATGGGTCTTCTACTAACCCCTCCAAATCCTCTCTGCTCCCCTGAATCCGCCTCCTGACACCCTGCCTCGCCCTGCCCTTCAGTCACCCCGAAAAAGCTTTTTCCCCCTCCTACTCCTCATGCCCCCTGAACTGCCACCTGCCGCCTCCTGCTTCCATCTCCTTCGCTTGCCCTTTGAACGGCACCCGCCCCATTCTGCTCCCTGCCCTGAAGCAAACAACCCCCCGCCCTTTGGCTTGATAACACCCCTCCCCTGCTCCAACCTCTGTGCCCCCAGCCCCAAACCGCATGGGGCTGGGAGGAGGAGAAAGTCCTTGCTGGCTAATACAGCCAGTTTGTGCCCCACAGCCCTGCCTTGGGGAGGGAGGGGATCAGCCTGAACTTCTCCCCCCCCCCACCTCTCCCCAACACTGACCCCTGTAAACTGCCCCCGAACTTCCCCCTCCTCAACAATCCCCTCAACTCTGCCCCCCAAATCTACCCCATGCCTGGACTCTGCCCCTCCCCCATCCTGGCCCCCTCCTCAGTCCCCCTAATGAGCCCTGTATGAACCCCCAACCCCCTCTGCTCCCCTGAACCCATCTCCTGACCCCTGCAGCCCCTCCTGCACCTCAGCCCCCCTGAATTGTCCCCTCCCTTCCCTAGTGACCCCCAGCTCCACAGGGTGACTCTGCTGTGTCGGTTTAACTGTCACCCCAGGACATGCCAAGCTCCCCTCCCCCCTTACAGCCACCTGGGCCCTCATTAGCCTCGGGGGTGGGAGCTAATTTGCACAGAGGATAATGGAGCAGCCAGTCAGGGGCTGGCCTGGGTGCCGGGGGGGCTATAAAGGGCTCCTCAGGGCTTGCAGACCCCTGGGCAGGGCTGTGGCTGTGCTGGGAGCCCGGGCTGCAGGGTCAGGGAGGGGTCTGGGCCCAGCCCCAGAGCCGGCAGGGGAAGCGGGAGGCTCTGGTGCTGCGCAGGGTGGGGCAAGAGCTGGGTACAAGAGGCCCCAGTCACTGCAGCTCCCCCTCTGTGGGGCTCCAGGGGAGAGGTCTGGAGCATTTGTCACACGCTTGGGATCCCCCCTTTAAGGGAGGAAAAACTGGGCTTCATTCATACCCCGGTCTCAGTCATAATGCTGGGGTAACAGCGGGGGCCCCTTTCATAAATCACCTCATTATTTTTAGCTCTTTGTTTCATGGGTTGCAAGCCTCCCACATTCTCATTCAGTGAAAGAGAGCCGTCCCCTCCTGCTGCCATTGACCCCCGTCCCTCTGACTGCCACCGACACGGCCTGGCCTGGGAATGTGAAGGAACGTCTCCGAACTGAGAGGAGACACGCACAGAAACATACAGTCCTCAGTTTTGGAGAGCGAGAGGCTGGAGAGACACAGACATACCCTCAGTTTACTGATCTTTCATGTTAATAACAGTTTGAAGAACATCCATCCAGTCTAGAAGAAAGGTTTGCACTCTCCAAGCAGCTCAGCACAGGGGATGGGGGCGCTGGGGCAGTAAAAAGGCTCCAGGGAGCCCTGAACCTCGGTGGCTCCTGCTGGGGTGCCCAGGCACAACGGGGCACAGCTCGGTAACTGCTGGGGTGGGAGAGGCTGTAACAGCACTGAGGGAAGCTGAATGCAGGGGGATTTCTAGTTAAAAGGGAAGTTAGAGTTATTACAGTAAATGTGTAGGGAGAAAGAAAAGGAGGACTTGTGGCACCTTAGAGACTAACCAATTTATTTGAGCATCAGCTTTCGTGAGCTACAGCTCACTTCATCGGATGCATACCGTGGAAACTGCAGCAGACTTTATATACACACAGAGATCATGAAACAATACCTCCTCCCACCCCACTGTCCTGCTGGAAATAGCTTATCTAAAGTGATCATCAAGTTGGGCCATTTCCAGCACAAATCCAGGTTTTCTCACCCTCCACCCCCCCACACAAACTCACTCTCCTGCTGGTAATAGCCCATCCAAAGTGACAACTCTCTTCACAATGTGCATGATAATCAAGGTGGGCCATTTTCTGCACAAATCCAGGTTCTCTCATCCCCTCACCCCCCTCCAAAAACCACACACACAAACTCACTCTCCTGCTGGCAATAGCTCATCCAAACTGACCGCTCTCCAAGTTTAAATCCAAGTTTAACCAGAACGTCGGGGGGCGGGTGGGTAGGAAAAAACAAGGGGAAATAGGCTACCTTCCATAATGACTTAGCCACTCCCAGTCTCTATTTATTCTTGTGACACCCCCCCCTCCAACAGGGCCACAGACCCCCCAGTTGAGAACCACTGTGGTAGAATAGATCCCTGTCAGCTGAAAGAGCTGAGGCTTTGTCTTCACTGCAGAGTTAACCTGAGTTTTCTACACTCAGGTACTGGGCTTGAGTCAGCCTCTCTCACATGAGAAGAGCCGCACTGTGAATAAACAAAGGTCCTGCTGTGTCCAGACTGGCACTGCACTCACTCAGGTGGGGCACTCAGACTTTTAGGAGCTCATCCCAAGGCTCTTTGCCCAGCAGTGAGCTGAGCCACTCTATGGATTCTTTCCCAGTGGATGGTGGGAGAACTTGTCTGTCCTTTCTTGGGACACAGGGGGAAGAGTGGGAAGGCATTGGAGAATTAGAAGCACTCAAGTGCAGCTAGATTGCATCCATACTACAGAAAGATCATGTCAGCTGGTGAGTTGTGCTAACTTAGGCTTTAGCCTGTGCCCCGAGGGGCCAGCTCACTTGAGTTATTAGCAGCACATCTTAAGGGTTTTTCTGTGTGGACAGGAGTCGAGTTAGGGCAATGCATAAGGTGTAGCTCGAGTTAACTCGGCATCTCCTTTTGAATCTGAGCAATATTATCTGCAGAATACAATGAAAATACTTCACTCTCACAAGCCCCATTCACACCTGGCAGTGCCAATCTCTTCTAACCATGTTCACTGCCACTACAGAACAAAGGGAGATAAGAGGACATTGTCTTGGGGAAGGTCTGTCTCCTCCGGCTCTCTGGTTTGTTGAAAGTCTAATTCCAACTCGGGATTTATGCCACCTTTCTCCCACAGCTTTGGGGCTCGCAGAGTCTGTGATTCCTGATTTAATACCTCCATCAAGATAAACAGAAGAGAAATAAGTTATTTAATGACTAATTCTCTTCAATCACATCCTGTTTTGTATGTGTTTGTTTTATTCAATACACTGCACCTGCCGGCAGGGCCGGCCCACAACATTTTGGCACCTCAGGCATTAGGGTGACCAGATGTCCCAACTTTATAGGGCCAGTGCCGACTTTTGGGTCTTTTGCTTATATGGGTTCCTATTACCCCCCCACCCCCTCTCCTGATTTTTCACATTTGCTGTCTGGTCACCCTATCAGGCGGGGAGCTCAAATGACACCCCCATGCCCCCTTGCTTGGGCCAAAACTTTGAAAGGTCTCAATTCTGCCTTCTTTCTGTTCTACTCCGCCCATGGTACTGCTCTGCTACCTACCCCAATAAAGGAGAACTAACAACTTTAAATGGCTTGTTCAAAAATTGTCAGTACACTTTACTATGCAGACAAGAAAAGTTACATTTGCTGTTCAGGCATTTGAAAGTTAACACTGGCATTTTGATGTTTGAATAATCAAAGTGGTGCTTCCGTGCCTTCTTAGTTGCAGAGATTTGAACTGCTTCTGCTTCCTGAAGGTCCACAGTCTGGGCCAATTCATACTCTATTGAGATGGTTGCAAGGCCGACTAGCCTCTCCTGGGTCATTGTGGAGCGTAGATGTGATTTTACTAATTTCAGCTTGGAGAAGCTGTGTTCTCCACTGGCAGCTGTTACAGGAAGTGTTAGAAGTATGCACAGAGCCACAAAATAATTTGGAAAGATGGTGGTCATCTTATTTGTGCACGTATATTCCAGAACAGCCTTTGGAGTTGATCCTGTTGAATGTATCTGAAAAGGGCTTTCAGTTCATCACCTATATCACTTGCATCAATATCGCACATGTTGTCATGTGTCAACACGGTCTCTAGTGCCCTGCATTGCTGGTTTAGGTCTTCTTCAGGTACAGTGAGGAGTTTGGGAACATCCTACAACATCCCAAATATGCTGCTGTGATCCTTGAGCTGCATGAAACGTTCTGCAACGGATTGTATCGCACAGTCTAGCACCCGGTTAAAGAATTCAGCTTTGAATTGTTGTTTGGGGTCTCTTATGAGATTCTCCCGTGCCTCATATACAAAATGTCGTCTTGTTTGGTGACTCTTGTATTCTTGAATGGGTGGGGAAATAGCTTCAGTGTGAAGCTGCTCTACCCATTTCTGCGCACTCTTCAGAACGTTTTGAAATCCCTCATCTGGCCGGAAGGAGTGTAGGTGGCTGCAGCGGCAGAGGAGCCAGCCACCAGAGCTGGAGACAGGGGAGGTTGAGGGGGAGTTCTGCTGGAGGAGAAGGACTGAGGTGAGAAGGGAAAGACAGACACAGGGGCAGCAGTGGTGGTGACCCAAGCGGTGGAGGACACAATGAAAAACTCATGTTTTCTTCCACACTATGGATAGAGACCTCTTTAATGTTTTTAATGAAGTAAATACTCATGGGAACTGTGCGCTCATGGGAGACTTTAACTTCCCAGATATAGACTGGAGGACAAGTGCTAGTAATAATAATAGGGCTCAGATTTTAATAGATGCGATAGCTGATGAATTCCTTCATCAAGTAGTTGCTGAACCAACAACTGGGGATGTCATTTTAGATTTGGTTTTGGTAAGTTGTGAGAACCTCCTAGAAGAAATGGTTGTAGGGGACACCCTTGGTTCCAGTGATCATGAGCCAATTCACCTTAACCTGAAGGGAAGGATAACAAAAAATAGATCTGTGAGTAGGGTTTTTGATTTCAAAAGGGCTAACTTTAAAAAAATGAAGGACATTAGTTAGGGAAGTGGATTGGACTGAAGAACTTATGGATCTAAAGGCAGAGGAGGCCTGGGATTCCTGCAAGTCAAAGTTGCAGAAGCTGTCAGAAGCCTGCATCCCAAGAAAGGGTAAAAAATTCATAGGCAGCACTTGTAGACCAAGCTGGATGAGCAAGCATCTCAGAGAGGTGATTAAGACAAAGCAGAAAGTATACAGGGTGTGGAAGATGGGAGGGATCAGCAAGGAAAGCTACCTTATTGAGGTTAGAACATGTCGGGATAAAGTGAGAAAGGCTAAAAGCCATATAGAGTTGGACCTTGCAAAGGGAATTAAAACAAATAGTAAAAGGTTCTATAGCCATATAAATAAGAAGAAAACAAAGGAAGAAGAAGTGGGACAGTTAAACACTGAGGACTGAGTGGAAGTTAAGGATAATCATAGAATCATAGGATATCTAGGCATGGCCCAATATCTAAACAAGTACTTTGCCTTTGTCTTTAATGAGGCTAATGAGGATCTTAGGGTAATGGTAGCATGACAAATGGGAATGAGGCTATGGAGGTAGAGATAACCATATCCGAGGTAGAAGCCAAACTTGTACAGCTGAATGGGACTAAATGGGGGGCCCAGATAATCTTCATCCAAGAATATTAAAGGAATTGGCACATGAAATTGCAAGTCCATTAGCAAGAATTTTTAATGAATTTGTAAACGCAGGGGTTGTACCACATGACTGGAGAATTGCTAACATAGTTCCTATTTTTAAGAAAGGAAAACAAGTGATCCGGGTAACTACAGGCCTGTTAGTTTGACATCTGTAGTATAGAAAAAAAATTGAAGGAGAAAGTAGTTAAGGACATTGAGGTCAATGGTAAATGGGACAAAATACAACATGGTTTTACAAAAGGTAGATCGTGCCAGACCAACCTGATCTCCTTCCTTGAGACAGTAACAGATTTTTTAGACAAAGGAAACACAGTGGATCTAATTTAGCTAGATTTCAGTAAGGCGTTTGTTATGGTGCTACATGGGGAATTATTAGTTCAAGAATACTAATTATTACAGAGGGTCCTACTGAAAGGTGAACTGTCAGGCTGGAGGGAGGTTACCAGTGGAGTTCCTCAGGGATCGGTTTTGGGACCAATCTTATTTAATCTTTTTATGACTGACCTTGGCACAAAAAGTGAGTGTACACTAATAATGTTTGTGTGTGACACAAAGCTGGAAGGTATTGCCAATTCAGAGAAGGACCGGGATATCATACAGGAAGACCTGAATGACCTTGTAAACTGGAGTAATAGTCATAGGATGAAAATTAATAGTGAGAAGTGTAAGGTCATGCATTTAGGGATTAATAACAAGAATTTTAGTTATAAGCTGGAGATGCATCAATTGGAAGTAACAGAGGAGGAGAAGGCCCTTGGAGGATTGGTTGACCGCAGGATGACTATGGGCCACCAATGTGATATGGCCGTGAAGAAAGCTAATGCGGTTTTGGCATGCATCAGGTGAGGTATTTCCAGTAGAGATAAGGAGGTGTTAGTACCGTTCTACAAGGCACTGGTGAGACCTCATCTGGAAGACTGTGTGCAGTTCTGATCTCCCATGTTTAAGAAGGATACAGGAACAGGTACAGAGAAGAGCTACTAGGATGATCCGAGAAATGGAAAACCTGTCTTATGAAAGGAGACTCAAGGAGCTTGGCTGCTTTAGCCTAACCAAAAGAAGGCTGAGGGAACATGTGATTGCTCTCTGTAAATACATCGGAGGGATAAATACCATGGAGGGAGGGGAATTCTTTAAGCTCAGTACCAATGTGGACACAAGAACAAATGGATACTGTGGAAGAAGACAAGTTCTTACTTTTAGTTTGCATGCAACAAGTTAGAGACAGTTTTATTTTTAGGCAATTGCAAGAAGGAAGACAGCCGTTTGGACAGGGTGTCTGTTTTTATGCAAATTTTTAAAGTATAAACAATGTAAAGCAAGTATTTATACCTTTTTATTACATAAAGCTCTGCTTTGTCTATACATTTTTTATATTGTATTTGTTTTTAACATGTTTTTGCTACAATTACATTTTATTGTTCTTTTAAGGCAAGGTTTTTGCTTTGCAATTTTTGTACGCTTACACCAGTTTTGACTTTAGAAGTTTTGAATTCTTAGGGGTTAGAGTTACCCTGACTTTTGCTTTTTTTTTTTTTTTTAACAGAACTAAGATGGCTGCACTTAAATGCCCTTTTTTACTTTCACACTCCCCTCTTCAGTGCTTTTAGCCCAACCATCATTTTTAAACTTTTATTTTTATTAGACCTTGTATTTTTGATATTAGATTAAAAGGATCGGCTCCATAACTTTTGGTTGGATGTAACGATAATGCATAATTAGTATGAACATGAAAAGTATTTTTGTTATTCTGTTTTTTATAACAACAATAACATATTTTTTAATTAAACAAAAACAATACAAACATTAATGTGTTTAGTGTAATAATATGCTGGAGTTATTTTGTAGCCTTAGTTGCATAGCACAATATATTATAATTAGTCCATAAGATAAATGCTTTATAGAGGGTATGAAAGGCATGTTTTTTAATTTGATATATATTTTGAAGCACATAGATTTGGCCTTGTAATTTAGAGATTTTTTGAACCTTTGGTAGCAGTGAGTGTAGGTTTTGGAATTGGTCGGGTATTAAGGTGGTTTAATGAAAGGGTATTTGAAGCCTAAGATTTAATTATAGGATTTTATTTGCAGGCCAATAGATAAGGATTTTTTGCAGCAATGGTGAAATTAAAATGTATGTTTTGCAAATGGTGACCTTAACGTTTACACAGCTGTAACTAGCTTGGAAGAGCAGGTGTTTTGTTAGGGTCGGTTTTTGTTTTCTACTTTTTTAACAAACGCTGTTAGAAACAGTGACAAATTTTTTTTTTTGGCTTTAGCTTTTGTACGCACTGAGGCTGTGGGGGCTTTAAAGGCCAAAAATGTTTATTGGCTTTTTATTTTTATGTAAACATTGGGTGTTATTTTAGGAGCACTGACAACAAATTGGCTCGGCATACCAGGGGAATTATTTTTTTTAATATTACCGTGAATTGTTTCATGTTCTATGCATTGTTTTTACGGACCCGGCAGGATTTGGTATGTGGGAGCCCACACCCCTTTCACCGGCCCGTAGGCTTGGCAGGAGCACTGCGAGTGCCTGCAACTTTACCCTTAAAACGTTTAAGTTTGTTTTTACGGCCACAGATCAGATGGCACTTTTGAAGCACGAGTAAGGGCAGTGGGCCAGGCCTGGTGCTTAAAGTCACTGTGAATGGCCGTTAGCTGGTTATTTAGGAAATTTTGAACATGCCAGATTTTATTGCAATTTTTTTTGCCTTAGTGATATTTAATACCATTGTTATTAACAGCTTTTGGGTTATTAACCTAAGGGCGGAGATAACATGTAATTTACCCATTTCAGCTTGCACTTTGGTTAACTGTGCTTCAGTCATAAGACTAGTGGCCTTTTTTAGCTGCCCTGATTTTTTATTATGTTGTTGGCTTCTATAAATGTTTTCAATTGCTGCTGCACTATTGGCCCCACTTGACAGGTGTTTGACCCAATATTTTTTTAGAGGAGACACGGGCGCTTTGCTCTGCTCACCAAATGGCAGCTTTTTTGGAGCAGTTGGGATAGATATATGTGACCTGAAAGCTAAATAGGGCAAGGGTAAATTTTATAGTTTTTAATATAGCATTAATTACTATTACTTTAACACATTTATTTTAGTAAAGTACCATACCACATTTGTTGTTTATATAATTTAAAATACTTTTAAGAAGCATTGACATGAATAGCATAGGAGGGGTATTTTGCAACATGGTACAGATTAGGTTATTAATTACTGGGACTATTTTAGTACAGGTAAATTTTTGGTGGCAGAACACACCCTTTTTAAATATGAATTTGGTTCTTTACTAATTGGGCAACCAAAAACAATAAGGACCTTTTTTATGACATATTATAGACCCCTAAGATGGCTTTTATATTAACCCCGCTATAAAATCCACGAATTTTAATTTTAGATTTTTGAGGCTTATTTGTAGTGATATTGTATACTTTTCTTTTTATGGACTAGTTTGTTTTTTATTTAATTGTTTTCTTAGATAGGATATTTTGAACCTTTAACCTAATTTTTTAAACAATATTTAATTACATTATTAAAATGTGAAGGCCTTGGCCATTGGGTTTTATTAGAATATCTGATGTTGTTTGTATTTGGATGTGTTACGGGGGTAGAAGTATCACGGAGGGAATGGCAGGGGCAGTGGCAACAAGGCACCTTTGGTATTTGTTATTTGAAAGCGAATTAGGGAGGGCAATACATGCTGAAGGTACTTATTGAAAAACACAGGGCGCAGCCTTGGAATAAACCCCCAAACCCCATTATTACCACACTATTAAGCATGGATTTTACAAGGGTTTTTTTTTTTTTGCCAGTGTATAACGCTTCGCCTTGTTTACCAGGGCCAGTTTTTAATGTTCTTTGTAGTTAGGAATTTTTGGACTTTGGCGGTTTTAGCAGAGTGAGCGGCTTTGTTTGTTTGTTTTGTTTGTTTGTTTGTTTTGGAGCAATTGTGGTTTAGTACTGTGGAAGAAAATACATATATATATATATATATATATATATATATATATATTAGTTTGAATGCAACAAGCCAAAAAGAGTTTATTTTTAAGCAATTGCAAGGGAAGAAATGCAATGGATGAAGAATACCTTTGCCTTAGTAGTTTTTTAAAGTATAAACAATATAAAGCGGTATTTATACCCTTTGATTATATAAGATGGTGTCTTTGTTTATACTTTTTTGATATTTTATTTGTTTTAAAAATTTTTTGCTAACAATTACATTTTATTTTTATTTTAAGGCAAGGTTAAACAGCTTTGTTTGCAGTTTTTTATACGCTTAAGCAGGTCTGCCTTTACATATTTTGCGTTATTATGGTTCTGCATTAGCCTGACTGTTGCTTTGTTTTTAAATCAACTGAGAGGCCGACATTTAATGTTTTTTAATTTTGTTTTTACACTCTCCCCCCGCCTTTTGTGCATTTTTTAGCACAACTACCATTTTATATTTTTTATTTTTATTAGATTTTGTATTTTTGATTTTAGATTAAATGGTTAGCCTTATCAACTGTGACTGGATATAACAACAAAGCATACTGTTTGAACATGAAAGGTATTTTTGTTATTACATTTTTTACAACAACATATTTTTAAACTACATGAAAACAGTATAAACATTACTGTTTTTATTGTAACAATCTGCTGGGGTTGATTTATAGCCTTAGTTACATAACACACTACATTATGATAGACACTTTCAAAACTGTGGAATGCATGGTTTTTAATTGAATATATAATTCGAAGTATAATATAATATACTTTGAAGTACATAAATATATATGTACATCAATGAAGTACATAAATACAATATAACTTGAAGTGCATAAATTTGACCTTGTAATTTAGAATTTTTTTGAACCTTTGGTAGGAGTGAGTGTAGGTTTTGGAATTGGTTTGGTATGAAGGTAGTTTAATTCAAAGGTATTTGAAACCTAAGATTTAATTGTAGGACTTTATTTGCAGGCCAATAATGGAATTGTTGGCAGCAGTGATGAGATTAAAATGTATATTTTACAAAGTGGTGGCCTCAACATTTACACAGCTGTTACTAACTGGGAAATTCGGTGTTTTGTTCGGGTCGTTTTCTGTTTGCTACCTTTTTAACAACCATTGTTATAAACAGTGATGACTTTTTTTGGCTTTAGCTTTTGTACGCACTGAAGCTGTGGGGGCTTTAAAGGCCAAAGTGTTTATTAATTTTTTATTTAAACATAAGGTGTTATTTTAGGAGCACTGACAACAAATTGGCTAGGCATACAAGGTGGTTTAATTTTTTAAATATTACGGTGAATTATTTAACTTTACCTGCATTTTTTTTATGGACCTGGCAGGATTTGGTATGTGGGAGCCCACACCCCTTTAACCGGCCCATAGGCTTGGAAGGAGCACTGAGAGTGCCTGAAACTTTACCCTGAAAACATTTGAGTTTGTTTTTACGGCCACAGATCAGATGGCACTTTTGAAGCACTAGTAAGGGCAATGGACCAAGCCTGATGCTTAAGGTCACTTTGAATGGCCGTTAGCTGGTTATCTGGGAAATTCTGCATGTTTGAACATGCCAGATTTTACTGCATTTTTTTTTGCCTTAGTGATATTTAATACCATTTTTGTTAACCGCTTTTGGGTCCTTGAACTAAGGGTGGAGATAACATGTAATTTACCAACTTTAGCCTGTACCTGGGTTGACTGTCCTTTAGTAATAAGACCAGTGGCCTTTTTTAGCTGTTTTAATTTTTTATTATGCTGTTGGCCTTGAAATGTTTTAAATTGCTGCTGCACTCCTGGCACCATTTTACAGGTGTTTTACCAGATTTCCTTTTTCTAGAGGAGACCCAGGGCCTTTGTTGTGCCAACAGAACAGCAGCCCCCTTGGAGCAGTTTGGATATATAAAATTGACCTGAAATGAGATAGGGCCAAACACATTTTACAATTTTTAATGGAACATAAATTACTGTAAATTAGTATTTTAAAACTTTTTTTTCAATAAATACGGTACCACATTTGTTTAAATTGTTTTATGTACCTTTAAGAAGCATTGACATGAATAGCATAGGAAGGGGTATATTGCAATATGGTACAGATTAGGTTATTAATTACTGGGACTATTTTAGTACAGGTAATTTTTTGGTGGCAGAACACACCTTTTTTAAATATGAATTTAATTATTTTCTAATTGGGTCACCAAAATCAATAAGGACCCATTTTTTATATATATACTACAGACCCCTGGAATGGCCATTATATTAACCCCATTATAAAACCCACTAATTTACATTTTAAATTTTTTAGGCTTATTTGTAGTCATGTGATATACCTTTACTTTTACTGACCGGTTTGTATTACTTAATTGTTTGCTTATATGGGATATTTTGAACGTTAAAAATATTTTTAAACAATATTTAAATAAATTACTAAAGTGGGAAGGCCTTGGCTATTGGGTGTTATTAGACTCTATGGTATTGTCTGTACTTGGATGTGTTACGGGGGATAGTATAGTGGACAAAATGGCGGGGGCAGTGTCAACAAGGCGTTTCTGGTATTTGTTATTTAACAGCCAATCAGAAAGGACAATACATGCTGAAGATACTTATTTAAAAACATAGGGCGCAGCCTGTTGAATAAAGCCCCACATTTAATTAATACCACTTTGTTAAGCATGGGTTTTACAAGGCTTTTTTGGCCAGTGTATAATTTTTTGGTTTTTTACCAGGGTTAGTTTTTAATATTTTTTGTAGTTAGGAATTTTTGGACGTTGGCAGTTTTAGCAGAGAGAGCGGGTTTTTTTTGTTTGAAGCAGTTGTGGTTTAGTACCATGCAGGGGAGAATGACCAGCACGTTACCCTGCAGTGGTCTGGGTTTTTTTGGCAAATGCTGGCTGTGTGGTAATTTCATTACTGGACAAGTGAGCGGTTACAAGCACTTCAGTTTGTTGGTTTGTTTGTTAGTTTTGCTGTCCAGAAGGAGGAAAAGCAATACCAGAAGGAGGGACAGGCTGATTAGTAGTTGAAGTGGAGTTATTTTGAGGCCGAGCGACTTTTTTGCAGAAAGAAGCATGGGTTCAGGCAGTGAGCTCTTGGCACTTTACAGCAGTGTTGGTAGTTAGCAGGACTTGCTAAGGGCCTTTTTAGCGTGGGGCCAGAGCAGTTTTGTGTTGATGGACCTGTACGTAGACCCAGTTACCTGTTTTTTAACCAATGGCAGGCTGGGTGAAGTTTCTTGGAGCAGGACTTGTCTTACCTGTGAATACAGAGACCTAACACATTTTATTAATGCCTGGCATTGTTCTGCAGATTTTACGGCTGCTTGAACCCATTTTAAGCCCCCGTTTTTTTCCTGGGGCAGTTAGGTTTTAATAAAACCCCTTATGTATTTTTAGCTCATTTGACTAAAATGTTTATGGCCAAATGATTTTAATTAAATCATTTTTTTTTTGGCCTGGATTTATTTGCAGACCTTTTTTTGAAAAGGGCCCTTTTTTTTTCTTTCAACTGGCTGCAAAGAAACCAAGAATTTCTTTTTTCTTCCCAGCATTTTGTAAAATTTAACTACTTAATTTTTTTAGCAATTATAGAGTTAACTTTATTTTTTTAAAATTACTTATTTTTTAAAATGACACTTAAAATAGTAAAATCTAAGTTAATTAATTGTTCTAGGGATTTAAATTTTTGATGCTTGTTATTAGCTATGCTTTTAAAGTTTTTAACTTTAAAAAAAAAAAATTGTGTTGCTTGCTTGGGCCCGATTTTGCTTTTTTTGCAGAACCGTTCCTTTTTATGGGTACAAGCCTTGTTTTTTTACCACTTTAGCAAGGAGGGTGGGCTTTTGAATTAGCCCCCACCCCTTTGGGTTATTTTTTTGGAAACATTTTTATTTCCAAGGGCTACCCGGGTGGTGGCGTGTGAGGCTGGCCACCTGGGCAGAATGCATGGCCAATTGGCATTCTCACTGTTTCATGTTTTTTTACGGCAACAACACGGCCATTGCGGCATATGCTGAGCACACATGCTTACATTTTCACATGTTCCTGAAGGGCTGGTACTTGCTTAGCCAGGGCTTCAGGCATGTGCGTTCCGCTTTTTTTGCCTGGAGGTTTTGTTTTAAGGCTTGCAACTTGTTTTGGGCGGAGGTTTGAGTTGCTGCTTGGATAGTGATTTATGCTTTTAGTTGCTTCATTTTTTTGAGCTGTTGGGTACACATATTTTTTAAATTTTTTTTTATTGCTTAGTTTTGCTATGACTTGGGGTAGACCCACCTGCACCCTTTGTTTGCAGCCAGGGGTGGAGAGCGGAATGCTAAACCGTTTTTTTGGTTTTTAGGCATACTACAATGGAGAGTGGGGCTTATTTTTAATTATGCAATTTTTAACCTATAATACCAACAGTGCCAAACAAAGCAAGCGTAAAATAACAAGGATAAAACAGATAGATGGTGTGCACTGTTCAGGGCTTTTTCCCTTTGCAATTTTTTCTTAAACTGTCTCAGATTTTTTGTTACCAATTTGCCTGTGCCTTAGTTAATTAGGCTAAGACCACAGGATCGCAGGGGCGGAGATGAAGAGCACCCACCATGTGACTGAATTTTAAATCTTTATTAATAAACTAACACAGTGGTGAGTGTAGGAACTGCTTTTACGTCACTTAAAGGAAGAAAAATTGTTAATACTTAAACCTTGACCCACTTTTATACATGTACACACGCTGCCCGGGCTAGCCAGCCCTGGGGGTAGGAGAGAGAGATAGAGAGAGAGAGGTGGATGGTAGGTTGTTTTGTGTATAGATTGTTTTGAGGTACGCTGCAAAATTTTGTAACTTGCTTTTCCTTTTCGGAGCGATTTTTATGCCCTGGGTTTTTGGGGGCGTTCCTTTTAGGGATCTTTGCTTGGTATTTTAGTTTACGCCGGCTGTTTGTGGCCTTTTTAGCGTTTTCAAACCATTCTGGCTTTAGGGTTGCAAAGGCAGACTGTTGGGTTTTACCAGGCAGACAATCTTTGCAAATGTAATTTTAGTTTTGCAACTTATTTGCTTTTTGTTTTATGTGTGTTTATATTTTTTTTACAGCCAGCTGGGTGTGAAAGCAGTTTTTTTC
Source organism: Lepidochelys kempii (assembly GCF_965140285.1). Classification (NCBI taxonomy): domain Eukaryota; kingdom Metazoa; phylum Chordata; order Testudines; family Cheloniidae; genus Lepidochelys; species Lepidochelys kempii. The sequence goes on from NW_027621916.1 coordinate 164,368, forward strand.
TACTTGGCTTGGTCTCTGTTTTTTGATTTTTGAATGCAGGGCAGCTTTTTTTATTTTTAGGCCAAACTGACTTTTAAATTAACCCTCCCCCCCCCCCCTTATTGTTTTTTTCATTTAGCTTTAACTAATTGGGGATATGAAAGAGCTGAGAGGGTTAACAATATAGTTTGGGTAGGGAGGCATTTGGTTGCATTACATTTAGTTTTTACATTTTGTACTTGAGTTTTTAATTTGGGGAGGGAGTTTTTTGGCTTTTGCACTTGAGACTTATGGAGGTTTTTGTAGCTTTTTTTTTGACATGTATGATTTTATTTATTTATTTTGTTTGCTGTGTTAGCTGCTTAAAAGCTAAAAAGATTTTTATATACTTTAGGGAAAGGATTTGCGGGGTAGCAGTTTATAAGTAGGAAGGGCTTTTACTTTTTTGCACTGTTTGCTGGGTCATGTGGTTTGGCTGACCCCTCCCCCCTTATGTTTAGAACTTTTTTACTTAGAGAGTGAGGGCCCTGGTGTGCCTGAAGTTAGCTTAAGTCCCAGACCTCGATAACAGCACTTACTTTTTACACATTTATTATTTACTTTTATTTTATTTACTTTTATATTTAGATGCATTTTTTTAATCTATAACCTTAATGTTTTATGTTTGGACGTAATACACCCTTATTGAGGCAGCAAAATTTTTTAGCTTTGATTAGGTTTGACCTCAACCTCATATTGGGGGTGCGGAAAAAAGTTTTTCAGCACCACTGTGCATTTGGCCTTGTTGCATAATAAATAAGTTTGCATGGCGTGAGCCCAAAGGGACAGACAGTCCCATGGTTAGGATATTTTTTTTGATACCCCAGTATCGATTTTTATAGGTTTTTTTTACCTTTTGTTTGGTGCTTTGGACTTTGAAGGGGAAAGGTTTGTAGTAGTTGCTGCTGTTTCAGCCGGGAATCGTTATCTGAGTCACGGCACCAAATTGTGGAAGAAAACAAGTTCTTACTTTTAGTTTGCATGCAACAAGTTAGAGACAGTTTTATTTTTAGGCAATTGCAAGAAGGAAGACGTCCGTTTGGACAGAGTGTCCTTACGCAAATTTTTAAAGTATAACAAATGTAAAGCAAGTATTTATAGCGTTTTATTATTTATGTAATAATAAAGCTTTGTTTTGTTTATACTTGTTTATATTTTATTTGTAGCAAAAAATGTTAAACAATTACATTTTATTGTTATTGTAAGGCAAGGTTAAAACCAACTTTGCTTTGCAATTTTTATACGCTTACCAGTTTTGCCTTTACAAGTTTTGCATTAGAGTTAGCCTGACTTTTGCTTTCTTTTCAACAGAACTAAGATGGCTGAACTTAAATCCCTTTTTGTTACTTCCACAGGAAGTTTAGACTTGAAATTAGAGGAGAGTACCATCAGAGGAGTGAAGTTCTGGAACAGCCTTCCAAGGGAAGCAGTGGGGGCAAAAGACCTAGCTGGTTTCAAGATTAAGCTTGATAAATTTGTGGAGGAGATAGTATGATGGGTTAACATGATTTTGGCAATTAATTGATCTTTGACTATTTGTGGTAGATGGGGCCTAGTGGCCTGGGACGGGATGTTGGATGGAATGGGATGTGAGTTACCCAGAAAAGAATTCTCTGTAGTATCTGGCTGGTGAATCTTGCCCACATGCTCAGGGTTCAGCTGATTGCCATATTTGGGGTCAGGAAGGAATTTTCCCCCAGGGCAGACTGGCAGAAGCCCTGGGGTTCTTTTGCCTTCCTCTGCAGCATAGGGCACGGGTCACTTGCTGGAAGATTCTCTGCACCTTGAAGTCTTTAAACCATGATTTGAGGACTTCAATAGCTCAGACGCAGGTGAGAGGTTTATTGTAGGAGTGGGTGGGTGAGATTCTGTGGCCTGCACACAACACTCGCCATGAAAGGCGTGTGTTCCGTATGGCTGATGTCAGGTGTGCAGTCCAGAATAACAGGGTAATATCTTGCTGACTTAAGATCTCCCACAATCATCCATTTGACTTTTGTTGCCAGTAACTGAATGATCTCATTTTAAATGGTTTTCCAAGGTAGTAGTGTGTGTACATTTCTTGGGTGATGACACTTCTTAGAAGCTCCTGGAGTACAGCACCAAACTCAGCCATCAGCTCCACAATTTTAAGGAAGTTTCCATTGTTTGGCACATACAGCTGATCTGACATGCCACGCAGTGCTAGGTTTTTGGGTAGCAAGCATTCTCACAATGGCAAGGAGCCTTTTCCGAACATTTTGCCAGGAAAGAGACTCTGATGCAATCTTCTCTTGATGCTGATCATCTATGGAGGCCTTTAACCTTAGTCTCATCTCAAGATTTTTCACCTATAAAATGCTCTCTGGTGATTTGCTGCCTTCTCATGGCATGCCAGATTTCTAGCCAGATTTTTCCAGTCCTTTGTTTCTGTAGAGCCCAAAGAGGCTGGAACATTAGAATTCAGTATTTTCGATTTTTGAATACATAAGCCGTGGCCTCTCCACTTTCTCACCATTGGGGATTTCATGCCAGTAATGTGTTGGATGGGAACTACTATTTTCATTGTCTTTGGGGAACATGAAGTTTTTCACTTGCTGTGGCCCGTGCAGTACAAGGAAGTCCCTCAGGCTACTGCTCAAGTGGGTCCACAGTCCTGGATCATCTAGACTCAAGGAATTCAACTCAGCAGCAGCAGTTTCTTGCGCCTCCACCACACTCTTCTCTGATCTACACTTTTCTTCAGGAACATGCATGGTTACATCCATTGGAGATGCAGATATGGATGCTGCAGTAGCTGCCAGGTCACCTGCACTCTGACTAACTGGAAGATGAGGTATCTCCTCACCACTCACATCCTCACTGGGGCCGGAAGGCTCACCGTGAACATTTGTGTCTACGTATCACAGGAGAGCTCCTTCCTGCTTAGATAAAGAAAGCAAAAGAAGCATTTCTCTTTTTCTGAATGCTGCCTCAGAGGGACGTTTTCTTCTTTCACTCATGACTGCTGTTCTGTGCCAGCTATAGTGGCTCTCAACGCTCAGTTGAAGGGGACAAATAAGCAGGCTGGTAGCAGGGCCTGAGTGAGGGAAGAAATCAGCGTCTTAAGGGCCTAACTGGCTCCTACTACCTCAGCTGACTTCCTGTTCTCCTCACGTGGGTTCAGGGAAGCAGCAGGAAACAGGAAGCTCCCTGAGAAGCTGGGGTTAATCAGTCCAGGCTCCTGGGGATGCTAGAGAGGTACATAAGAGGCTCCTCCTCCTCTCTCTCCCTGCAGCTCCTGCTGCTTTCTGTGATTCTCTCTCACCTTTTCTCCTGCCTGCCTGTTATGTCTCTTGTGCCCTCCTTCCTCCAGTACAGCACTCCACCCTCTCTGTGCATCTCGAGCAGAGAGAATCCACATGTACCAGCAGCAGACACAGTTTTCTACACTCTGGGTCCTACTGGTGCCCCCCACAGTCTGGCACCTGAGTCGACCACCTCAGTTCACCTCCTAGTAAGGCCAGCCGTGTCCTGTGGGCACAGAGCACCTAACTCCCACTGAGGTCAGCCTGGGAGGCTGGATGTGCACATTACAGGCAGTAGACTGTCAGGGCAGCATAATCTACTGAAAAACCGTGTATTGCTCATTGCAACCCAAGCTCTCACTGTGTGGCTCTTTGTCCTGCCTCTGTTGTGTAGAGCAAGAGCAGAGGTTTATGAGTTGGCGGCTGCTGCTGTGGCCAGCCATCTCCGTACCTTTCCCATTGTCTCTCTTCTGGCTGTGGATGCTGGACTGCAGCAGCTCCGTGGAGGTCCCAGCCTCGCTCTTTAATGTCCACTCTCCACTTGCTTGGATGGCGCTTCATGGACCATTGAGTAGTCTCCTGAAAACATCCCAGTTGTGGACACAGGCACCAGCAACCGATTCCCCAAGCCAAACTCCCCTTCGCAATCCAGAGAAACAGCCTGGAGCACAGGGTTTGGCCCATGCTGACTGTAGACACCACAGCTGCTGCACGGTGACTCCTGTGACCCCTCTAGCCCATCAGCACTCGGCTCTCCTGCATTCTGCTGAGCGGCTGAGGTCTGGGGGAACAGAAACCCTTCGTTAGAGATGGAAAATCTCTTCACAGGGTCAGTCTGTTAATGGCTGCCAGACGCCTTCCCTGTGAAACCCCAAATGTGCAGCCCCTCTGATTCCCACAGGGGAGATCTCTGCTCATTCACTGGTCACCCGTGGCTGCAGTCTCTGATGGGGGGAATGTAGAGGGGTCTGTGCAGATGGTCCCTTCTACAGCACCCATAAAGGGAGGATATTTGGCCTTGTGATGTGAGGCATGGATCTGAGACTTAGGGCTCCTGGATTCTGTGACTGTGAAAGGGGGTGAGATCTAGTGGGTGGAGCTGGATTGGTTGACAATGAGTGAGCGGAGCTTGTGCTGAAGGACCCTGGTTCAATCCCCCCAATTCCTGTGGTGTCTACATGTGGCCAGTGATGAGCTGCCAAAATCTTAACAACCGGTTCCCTATAAAAAGTTCTGATTTAAGGGATGTGCCCCAGTATGTATTTTTTGTACAAACAGAGTTAGCATAAGTCTGTATTTTCCCGGGAGGAATTTTTAAAATTTAAAAATTCCTCCTGGACGGCGATTTAAGAACCAAAAAGCCTGACCTGCCTGGGAAAATATGGATGTATATTAATCCTGCCTAAAGTTCTTTTTTAAAAAGATGGGCCTATACTAAAAAGGAGCTCACATGTGTAGGTCCCCGCCACACCCTGGGGGTGTGCTAGGGTGACCAGATGTCCTGATTTTATAGGGACAGTCCTGATTTTGGGGTCTTTTTCTTATATAGGCTCCTATTACCCCCCGGCTCCTATTACCCCCCACCCCGTATCCTGATTTTTCACACTTGCTGTCTGGTCACCCTAGGGTGTGCACATGTGTAGGTCCCAGCTGCTCCCTCTCCCCATCATTGAAGCAGGTGTGCAGGGTTACTGCCCTGGGAACAGCAGGGCACCAGTGGATGTGGGGGTGGGAGCAGCAGGGGGTGGCTGGAGACAGGGGCTGGCTGCGGGCAGGGGGTGCGGCAGGGGGTGGCTGCAGGCAGGGGGAGCGGAAGAGGGTGGCTGGAGACAGGGGCTGGCTGTGGGCAGGGTGGTGGGAGCTCACGGGAAGAGCAGCAGGACGTAGCCCAGGCCCAGCAGAGCAGCCAGGGACCCAGCAGGCAGTAGTGGGAGCCCCAGGGCCAGGGGAGCAGCAGCAGCACCAGGGGCTGGCTGCAGGCAGGGGGAGCGGCAGTGGCTGGAGACAGGGGCTGGCTGTGGGCAGGGGCTGGCTGCGGGCTGGGGGTGCGGCAGGGGCTGGCTGCGGGCAGGGGGTGGGGGGTGGCTGGAGACGGGGGCTGGCTGCGGGCAGGGTGGTGGGTGCTCACGGGGAGAGCAGCAGGATGCAGCCCAGGCCCAGCAGAGCAGCCGGGGACCCAGCAGGCAGTAGTGGGAGCCCCAGGGCCAGGGGAGCAGCAGCAGCCCCAGGGCTCATGCCCAGGGCCAGGCGGCAGCCCACGTGGCTTCCACAGCACAGCGCCCCCGGCGGCCAGAGGAGGAATTACATCACTTCCCGGCCGGAGCCCATCAAAGCCTCAGCGCCCCCTGCAGGGAAGCGGGTTAACAACTGGTTCTAAAATGGCTTCAAAATGTAACAACCGGTTCGCGCGAACCGGCTCCAGCTCACCACTGCATGTGGCCATGACTTTACTTACCTGTCAGTGTAGGTTGTTCAGACCATTCCTGGATACATGGTACATCTGCTGCTGGCCATCCCTGAGATGTAGGTCCTTCATCCACACAAGGACATGGCATATCAAGGTCAATCCAGCAGCTCCCATCTGGTCTTCACCTCTGCAATGGACGGCTAGTCCGACCCTGACCAGAGAAAGACAGGGTGGTGGTCTTCAGGGGAATCTGCTGGAGCTCCCGTATCCCCCACTCCAGCTCGCTCCCCCAAACGCGAAGGAATTTCCAAAGATACCACTGTTGGGGACACTGGGGCATGGCCACTAGGTAACTCGAGGGGATGGAAGACCACGAGTGTCGATAAAGCCCCCTCGCACTAGGCCCAGGTGTTCTTGGCCCCCCATCCTGCCTGGAGGCACTCGCAGCAGCTCTGCGTACTAGGCCCACGTGTCTTTGCCCCCCCCTCCGCCCCAGCCTGGAGGCACACACAGCAGTTATGCTAAGAATCTGCAACAATATGTTGCAGAGTCAGACTGCCTGCAACTAAGCAAGGCCAAACAGGGGAAAGATGGAAGAACAATGCTAAATAAAGCAGCTTTATGTATAGTTTAACAAATGATACAGAAAATCAGGGAACTAGCTGGGAACTGGATTGGCTGGCTATATGGATTCTTAGGGCAGCTTGCTATTGGATAAGTATGCTGGAAAAAAGAATGCATAAAAGCCTGTGTAACTTCCTGCTCTGTGTGCAGGATTTGAGATTTTATTCTCCCTGTACCTTTTTGCAGCTGCAAATAAACTTTTCTGTTTCTCCACCCCGTTGTGATTATTGGGTGCAGCACACCGGGTAACGAACCAACTCAAGCTGTTGTTCAGCCTCTTGGCGCTGGGTGCCGGCAACACCACTAATCATGGATAAACAAAGCAGCCAAGATGAGGTCAGTGTGGGTTGATTTACTGAGCAGACTGGTTCTAAAGGAAGAACAGATTTCTCCCCTGCTCTAGGGAGATTCCCATCGGAAAAGTATCTGATGGTGGGGGTGGGGGCAATGCAAGCCCCCAGCCCCTTGAATGGCAGGAAATCAGGACTCGGGGAGTTAAGGGGTGTCTCTGTCCTGCTGCAGGGAGCAGGCCTGGAGAGCAGAAAGGGCACTAGTGGCGTTGTAGGAAAGAAAGTGACTTCTACCAGTGAAGGTGGCTGAAGCTTCTTGCAGACATTAGTCGAAGATCCTCACACCTCCTTTGGGGATCCTTTTTCCCTAGAATAAAATAAGGAGAATGACGTGTGAAGCCCAGGTCTGGGATCCAGGGAAAAGGCAGAATCTCAGCCAGGCTACACACCAGGAACCTGATCTTTATCCCAAGAACCACAATTACCCAGATGAGGTTTTCTCCCCCATTTGCTTCCAGGTTATTTACTCACAGGATACATTCGCTTGCTTTGCTGTGTTTCCACTCTCTGCATCTGTTCATTGGTTTAAGTAACATTCTTTCAGTTTTTGCTTCTGTTTCCTCTTATTACAGGGTAGCATCTGCTTAGCACCTTCAAAAAATAAATTAAAAACAAAATCCTGATTCTACATTGAAGAGGAAAGTTTCTGAGAATTAGGCTGCAGAACTTTAGTGTCTGCATATGTCATTCACTAGTATTTATTGTGGTGCAGGTCTGATGCAATCTGCCCACCCAAGAATACCCACATGAAGCATGGGGTGCCCTTAGAATACCAGTTAAAAGAGAGGAAGAGAGTGGATTAATAGCGGGAGGGGGGGGAATCCAAAAAAATCCAGTGCATCAGCACTTCTCTGCATCACTGCAGCACCAGTCCCGGGAGCAATACAGGTTAAAAATCTCCATGGTTCTTTCCCCCTAGAACCACATCCGAGCAGAAAAAGGCCTTCAGCCAATTATTTCCTTACACTCTGAATGGGTGAAATTCAGCCCTGTGCAGACAGCCAGGGCAAGGTCTGTGCATCACAGTGGGTTTAAGTGGCCACTTCACTGCCCAGGTGCTGTGAGACTTCGGTGGCATAGTTTTCATCCTGGATTGGAACAGCCAGCGGGAATCCTGTGAGGTACAGAGCAGAGAGGTTGGGGCCACAACGTTCACCTCAGAGGCTGAGCTTCTACAGACTTTTGGGATGTTCCCATCTCAGGAGGATGATTTTGGCCAACCCTAGTTCAGAGCTTTCAGCACCTCAACCGGTGAGTCTCTGGCACAATTGTTCTAATGTATCTGAACTTTTCAGGCCTTGCCCCCACCTCTGACACCCCTTGTACCTCACCATTGCCCTCTAACAGCCCCTGTCCCTTCTCTTGATCCCTGCCACGCCCAAATACAGAGAGTAGCTCATGCTCCTTCTCTCTTAGACCTTCTTCTTACACGATCCTTCCCTACCTTTTGATAAACTGATCACTGTGCCCTTCCCCAGCTCCTGGAGGAATTGCGGCTCCTCAGGACAACCTGGGAATGGGTGGCTCCTACCTCCGGGTGGGGTGTGTGGTTTTCCATCTAAGCATCCCTGAGAGCCAGTACTTCTCGATTTCACAGGATGAGGCCATGGCTCCCCAAGCCGGGCCAGCTGCAGGCTGCATTGCTGTTGGCGACATGGACAGATCCCAGAACCTGGAAGACAGAGCGGGGAGGAAACCCTTGCTCATTTCCCTTTCAGAGCCCCCTTCAAAGACGGGTCAAGAGGGAAGGAGAGGAGGAAGGGCAGAAAGTGAAGCTGCCCCTGTGGGGAGGGCACTCCTGTAGAACCCAGTCAGTTCCCAGCTCTCCCCGACATTGCTCGGTGTGACCTTGGAGACGTCACTTCCTCACCTTCATTCCCTGTCTGTAAAATGGGGGTACAAGTCTCCCCCACCCCACAGGGAGGAGAAGGGAGGAGAGACCCATTTTCGGTGAGGGACTCAGACACTCTGGGCACAGATTGTGCCAGAGTGAGGGAAGGGACCCAGAGTTTGCTCCCTAGACCCAGGGGAGGAAGATGTTATCAGAAGGTCAGCAAAGGGGATGGGCCAGGAACTGCTGCCATGGACAGAGCTTAGGGATTTGGTCAGTGCCAGGGACTTTGTACCTCCCTTCAGCAAATGGCTTCCCTCTTGTCATCAGCAGTCCATACAGTATCTGAACTCCTTCCAAGTGTCCTGAAGGGGCTCCCTTCATTCTTCTTGCAGGTGATGGATTCGTTCACCCAGGTCGATAGCTGGGAATTTTGGAGAGGTCATTTGTAGCATGACATGAAATCAGTGGGAAATCTACATTTAGCAAAATAAAGGTTTCATTGGCCTTTGCAAATTTGGAACTGATCTGTCCTATCAATCGACGGTACATGTTCAGAAGAGGATGAAGCATGCCATCGTGGTCAGGTGATCTATGAGAGTCAGTCCCATCATGTGGCCATTTGATTCGGTAAAATTCCTGGCAATGGCTGCCCATGGCCAGGGCAGGGTCTCCAGAGGCCTGAAATGCCAAGGAGTTTGGTGCGTGGTGCCTTGCTGAAAGCGCAGAAGTCACATCAGTCAAGCTAAGTCTGAATTTCAGCCCACATCTGGCACCAGCTAATGAAGCAGGCCCTGGTGGTCATAGTAGATGAATCTACTTCCAGGATGAGCACTGAGTCTCCAAATAGGTGCAGTAGTGAAGGCAGTTGTCAGCTGTTTGTGGGCTTTTTGGAACTTGGGTGACCAAACAAACGTGGCCATTATGTGGAGGAGAGCTCTCGTGGGTGTTATTGGCTCTGAGAACCCTGGGCCGAAGCAGCAGTAAAGTGGGTGAAGTCTAGGAAGCGCTGGTCTTCTTGAGGACTTCAAACTTCGTCCCATCTATGAATGGCTTCCACCTTATTTGGATCAATCGTAACATTTTCCGGGGAGAGGATGTAGCCCAAAAACTCTGTGGAGAGCTGGCCGGAGGTACGCTTTTCGAATTCTGTGCTGAGACCATGCTGCCGAAACCTCTCCAGGTTCAGGTGTGGTGGGCATGCTGCTCTTGGTTCTCCAAAAAAAAGAAGTCTGTCACCTGAATAGATGACACTGTGCAGATCCACAATGGCCCCAAATACATCACTGATGAAGTGTTGCAAGGGCAGGGGACCGTTAGTTAGCTCAAATGGCATGTCTGACAGTTAAAATGTCCATAGTGTGCTTTGAAATCTGCCTTCCATTTGTCCCCTGCCCAAATGAGTGTTAGATTGGAAATCCTCACAGATGAAGTTTGATGAACAACTTTGCAGATTTCCTGCGAGCCAACAATTGTGGGATTCCCAACAGGGGGTTATGGTTCCAAACGATCCTTTTTTTCAGGGGCTGATTGTCTAAAGAGAGACATAGTAGAGTCCCACATTTCTTCTTCCCCAAAAGGGCCTGGGCACCCATGGGAAATGCTAATTTGCTCATAAACTCTTAGAACTGGTTTTCAAGCCTGTACGCAGGGAGAGCCACTAATTCTGGTTCCACCAATGTGTAAATACTGATGAAGGCAACTTTCAACCAAGGTTGCAGGTCAAGGGGGCAGTCATAGTCCTGGTGCAGAGGCAACGAGTCCCCATTTCTTTCAAAGGTATCCATGTAATCCGGGTATTGATCAGGAATGCCGGGTGTCCGAGTCAAGAAGGTGGAGTAGGTCCAGAGGCAGAGGCTGGTTCAAGGAACCCCGACATTTTCAATCATTTCCATTGTGCAGCTCCAGCAGGGACATCATCGGGCCAGGCTCATGTAGTGAGGCCCTGGTTCACACCTGGTGTGGTGTGTCCCTGTTGCATACAGGCCACTGACTTGCGGAGATCCTGCTTTTCTCCAAAAAGTTGCACCACCTAATGTCACGTACTGCATCTGATCATGATGCCCGGGGGTGGGAGCACAGGTCGCAGCAAGGTGCAGGATTGTGCCGAGGCTAAGAGTGGTACTAGAATCAAGGTCCAGGGACACAGCAGGGTCAAAACCGAGATCAGAGTCCATCGACAAAGCAGAAGCAGAACCAGGGCCAGAGTCTAAATCCATGCCAAAGGTCATAGCCCGGTAGTCAGAGAGCAAAGATCAGCCAAGTCAATGTCAAGCCAGAGTCCAGATACAGGCCGAGGGTCAAAGCCGGGTAGTCAACGTCCGAGTGGTTGGGGAAGATCTGGAGGAGAAGGCAATGCTGGAGCGGGTCAGTGGAGGGCCTGGAGCGGGGCTAAAGAAGGGCAAGGAGATATGGAATCAAGGTGGGCAGGCAACATCTGGAGCCAAGAAGGGTCACGCCAAAGTCATAATCAGAGACCGGAGCCAAGGGTCAAAGCAGAGTCAACAATGAAGAACCGGAGGGCAGGGCAGGACAGGGTGGGGCATGCAGGCGGGAACCAGGATGACTTACAGGTTCTCCTAGGCACTGCCCAGCTGGATCCCTAGAGACCCCTAATCGGGGGACTCCCTTCCTAGGAATAAAAGAAGGAGAGCAAGATGACAAAGATGTCTCTGACCCTGGGGTCCAAGCCAAGGGGAGCTCCCACCCAAGCATTGTGCCAGGACCCCATCCCCCTCCTGGTTCATTTCACACTCAGAGACCCGCCTCCGCAGCAGGAGGGGAGAATAAAGGGCAGAAAGTGAAGTTGCCTCTCGGGGAAAGGGACTAGCCTGGGATCCACTCCAGTTCCCAGATCTACCCCCAGGAGTGTGTGACCAGGATTGCAGCCCTTCTTCTGTGTCTCAGTCCCCACCTGCCAGATGGGGAGGATCCTTCTTTGCCCCAAGGTGTTAGGGGGGAGTTTCATTCCTGTCTGGGAAGGGTTCAGATACCATGTGTGTGGCTTGGGCTCCAGGTGGGGGATGGTCAGACATTCACTGCGACGGAGTAACATGGGCAATGGGGAGGTCTGAGCAGTGACGACAGGGGAGGGCTCCACATCGGGCCACCCCTCCCAGAATGCAATGATTACTGAGGATAAACCCTGGCTCTGCGGATGCTCCCATTTCTGGGCCAGTCCCATGGCCCTGAAAGCCTGATGCTTCTGAAACTGGCCTCTGGGCATGGGGGCAGGGACCGTATGTGGCCTGGCCCCAGCTCCAGGAGTCAGGGTGGGGCAGGGTGGTGAGAGCGAGGTGCTCGGTCTGGGTTTCTCTCAGTGCTGTGGTGTTTATGGCCCCTCCCCCTAGCCCTTCTCCCCCAGGCCCAGCAAGAAAGAGCAGTACCTGCAGCAGGGAGTGGGAGCTTCTGGGCATGGGAAGGGGAGGCCCTTCAAGGCTGTCCCACGGAGCACAGCCCCTGCAGCGCTTTGGGCACCTGGCGCAAGCACCGGATGTAGAACAGGTGCGCCATGATCGCCGCTGTCACGTCCTCCTGCTGCAAGGGAACAAGGATCGGTCAGAGCCTCCGACACCCATGGCAATGAAGGGCATGAACGGCACTGGGAGCCAGCAAAATTTCCACCCCAACCCTCCCCACATCCAAGGGACAGATTCCCGCACCCAACCCTCCGAGACGAAATCTTGTCTCCTCTCGAGTGACCTCCAACCCCACTCCCACCACTGTGGAATGAACTCCTGTCCCCTTCCTCTCAGTCCCCCTGTGAGAGCTATTCTACCTCCTAACCCAGCCGGGGATTAAGCTCCACTCCCCACAATCCCCTTATCCAACCTCTCCCCCTCCAGCTGAGGGGCTGGAAGGCTCTGGGCAGCAGTGCTGTGGGGTGAGAGGAGGTGGAAAACTTTCCCAAGGGACCCCCTCCGCCCCCCGTTATTAAGATGATGCCATGGACAGTAGCTCTGGGGAATGGGGCACTTCAGCAGCCTCTGCTGACTGACTCCTCCAGTTCTCCCAGAGCAGGTGGTGGCTGGGATAACATGATACTAGGGCCCTAGGAACCAGCCTGAGGCCGGGAGGGGTATGAAACTCTCACAGAGGGAGTTGGCAGCCCCTAGCATGAGCAATAGCAGCGTGTCATGTTGATGTGACACATGTTCGTAAATAGCCGAGCTGGGTCTGCTCTGCTTTGAGCTGCTCAGGGGAGAAGCTGACACCTACCAATGGCACCTGCCCGGGTTCATCCTCTCCTTGCTCCCAGGTCAGTGCAAGGGGATGGGATGGGAGTGACTGTCAATGGCCTGGAGGTGAAAGGCCCTGGGTGTCCCTCCCCAATTGATCCTTCTTTGGTTACCTCATTCCCGATCAGCTGGCCGGCTTCCCCCAGGATAGAATATGTCAGCACAAGCCCAGCCTGGCTGACACGGAGCTGGGGGTCATGTATGGCCAGAAGCGCTGCCTGGAGGAAAGATCTTTTCTGGCCTTCCGTGAAGATCTCTCCAAAGACCTAAAACCAACAGCACCAGAGCCCTTGTCAATTGTCCAGAACCAGGCTCCAAATCCCTCTAGTATCTCACAAGGTGGACAAGAGTCCTCCTTGTGCAGCCAACTTTTGGGGTCCCATGGACCAAGGAACCCCCTTCAGGAAGAGGTTGCAGGCACTGAGGAATAGCTCTTTCTGGAGCGGGAGTCACCACAGGTGCCATGACATGCTGGGAACGTGTCTGCGCGCTCTGGAACCCAGCTCACAAAGACAACAAAGGACCCGCTACTGCTCCCAGCAGCGCTATTTCCTGCAGCTCACCCGCTAGAGGTTAGGGGCCTTTTCGATCTGCTTCCGTTCCTGCTCCCCATCCCACCGACAATCCCACGAGCGTCACATATGCTGCAGTGACTCAGCCCAGGAAAGGAGCTCAGTGTCCCTCACACAAGGCCCAGGGCAGGGGCAGGTTCTGCATCCTGACTCGCCCTGGTGCTCGGCAAACCCCACACCCTGCCTGTGCTTCCAGAGGTGCAGGGAATCCAACAAGGATCTGGTCCAGCAATTGCTGGTGTGAGCTTCCCAACTCACTGACCCAGGGGCTCACCTCTCAGACACCAGGGTGTCAGCCAGGGAGACAGTGAGCAGAGCCAGATTCCTGGAGATACAATCCTTCATTAACTCAACCCACCAGAGGATCCCTTTTATGCCATGTAACCGTGGATCCATGCAACACACACAAGCCTGGACCGTTAGCAAGGGTCCAGCCCAGGCTCCTCGGCCTCTTGCAGCCAAACACTGTCTGCTGGAAATAAGTATCATAGAATATCAGGTTTGGATGGGACCTCAGGAGTTCATCTAGTCCAACCCCCTGCTCAAAGCAGGACCAATCCCCAACTAAATCATCCAACAGATTTTTGTCCCAGGTCCCTAAATGGCCCCCTCAAGGATTGAACTCATAACTCTAGGTTTAGCAGGCCAATGCTCAAACCACTGAGCTATCCCTCCCCCTACAGAACACACTCACTGCAGGGGGAGACAGCTCCACACCTGAGCTACTGCAATACCCTGGCGGAGAGTCCTTACCTCCCCCACCCTGGCCATGTTTCTGTACGCCAGGCGCTCGGTGTCTTGGAGCCCGTCCTGACACCACAGATCACTCTCCTCTCTGATGTTCAGCCCTGGGGGAGAAAGACACACCCATTGGGGAGGTTTGGCATCTGGCTTTAATGCCTGTTTCCTTCTCTTCCCTTTGCTGGGTGAACACTGGCTGGGGTTCTCATGGCATCCACGGCCCAATGGACTGGCAGGGTCCCCACCAGGTGCTTTAGTACCTGAAGGGGGATTTGTCTCATTCATCACAGTAATCAGGTGACCCTTACGGTCATTGTGCTCTGGGCATGGGTGCCTGTTAATGGTGGCTGCTAATGCTGAAAACGCCCCACAGCCACTGACTTCAGGATCTGGCCCTAGCTACCCAACTGATGACATTCTACAAGCTTTGTGTCCATCCCCTGTGGTCCCTGCCCCTGCCTTCATGATGGGCTCTTTCCCTCCATGTGTCTCAATTGGTCCGTTCCTGTCCCCTCACCAGCTGGCAGCCCCCTGGGGGGGCTGATTTCTCTGGACTGGGGGACAGAGCCAGGCTATGAGGTAAAGCAGCCAATTTCCCTGGCATCTTCGTCCCCTTCCTCACTCCCTGAATTAGGGAGATGAGTGTGAGTCATCATCTAAGCTGGGGTCAGTCTCAGAGGAGGGAGCTTCTTTCTGTAGGGTCCCTTGGCCAGTAAGTGGGGGGCCCAAAACAGGGGCCTTCTTTCCATTGGGGTCCCTCTGCCCTGCTGCAGTTGGTCTAAGAGCAGAGGCCTTAGTTCTATTGGTGTCCCAATGGCCAGCTGGAGCTAGTCTCCAAGGGACTCATTTCTATGGGGTCCCATTGCCCAGCTGAGTTTCTTACCCCTCCTCTGCAGCAGGAGCCTCTGCAGCCAATAGATCCCAGCCCTGGCTTGCCGGCTGATGTCATCGGCTGGGTCAGAGAGGTAGAGACCCAGCCGCAGCACAAAGTTGCCCGCCTTGGGGAAATCGGAGGAGGTCTGGTGGAGGAGGAGAAGGGGGGAATCCATCAACATTCTGCCTTCAGCTCCCCAGCTCCCCGGGGCTAGAGCTCTGCTCCCATCCATCTGTAGGAGGCACTGAGGGAGAGGAACTAGAGCCCTCTTTCTCTCTGCCCCCAAGGGAGCTTGGAGCAAAGGGACCCACGGCCTGGGCCCTCTATGAGCACTAGCTGCCAGGCTTCTCCAGAGTAACAAGGGCACTGAGGCCAGGCACGACCCTGCCAGCCAGTGGCCTATGGAATGTCGCAGTCCCTTACGGAGCCAGGGGGGACCACTTAACCAGGGGATGAGGAATTTGACTCAAGCCCTGGCTCTGCAGGATGCTGGGGTCAAAGGTCACTTACGTCAAATCCGGAGAGGGAGGTGGCAAATCGGAGCAGGGCAGCGCTGCTCCGTATGGCCCTAGCTCTCTCCTGGGTGTTTCTGGAGTCGAGCCAGAAATGGAGGTGCTGCGGGAGAAGAAGGCAGGGGAGGGTCAGCCGGCAGGCTTACATGCTCTACAAACGAGCCTCTCCCACTCCACATGGGGCAGAGAACTTGTGCTCAGGGTGGAATATCTGACTCCTCATGTGGGGGTTCATGACACTGCCCACATCTTGCTGGGCACAAGCTGTCACTGTCTCTCCAGCCTGGGACAAAGCTCAGCCTTGGGGCTTGTCTATTTGCTCTGAACCCCTGATCCATCAACAGCCCATCAGGATCGAGGCACATGCCCTGTGCCCCCAGACCCCAGCTCCAGAGGCCTTAGTAGGATGGATGGAGGGGCCGTGGGGACAATCACTCCAGGAACTGCCGTGTCCCTAGGACAGAAGAGCTGATTCCCTCAGTCTTCTCCTGTATCTCAGGGTCTCCCTAGAAAGGAGCCAGTAACTTTTCTCAGAGGCCTGTGTCCCAGGTCGCACAGGGGTTTCAGTCTGTCAGTCCCCAGCCAGGCCTGGTGCTCACTGTTAGTGCTCAATGGAACCATGCAGAGCTCTGGCTGACAGTCCCAGCTCCTTCCCTCTGCCCCCGCCCCTTCCCCGCCACCGCTACCCCGGATGGCGGAAGGGTCCCAACATTCAACTGCACTGATGGCTCTGGGAAAGCGTGGCCATCTGGGTCCAAGCTGGGAGGACACAATGGAAACATGGTTCTTCTAGTCTCTCCTTTGCAGCCCTCCCACGGGGTTCATGGTAAATTCCCCCCCAGACCCTCCCATTCTCCTCACCTCCAAGAGGTGCTGCAGCTTGTCCGTGGTGGGGGTCTCTGCCAGCAGGCCCCCGAGCATGGTGTCCAGGCTCTCTAAGTAGGTGTTGTGCAGAGCCTGTGTCATAAATATAAAGGCAAGGGTAAACCCCTTTAAAATCCCTCCTGGCCAGAGGAAAAATCCTCTCACCTGTAAAGGGTTCAGAAGCTAAAGGTAACCTCTCTGGCACCTGACCAAAATGACCAATGAGGAGACAAGATACTTTCAAAAGCTGGGAAGAGGGAGAAAAACAAAGGGTCTGTGTCTGTCTGTGTGATGCTTTTGCCGGAGACAGAACAGGAATGGAGTCTTAGAACTTAGTAAGTAATCTAGCTAGGTGGGTGTTAGATTATGATTTCTTGAAATGGCTGAGAAAAGAGCTTTGCTGAATAGAATGAATATTCCTGTCTCTGTGTCTTTTTTGTAACTTAAGGTTTTACCTAGAGGGATTCTCTATGTTTTGAATCTAATTACCCTGTAAGGTATTTACCATCCTGATTTTACAGAGGTAATTCTTTTCTTTTTACTTCTATTAAAAGTCTTCTTGTAAGGAAACTGAATACTTTTTCATTCTTCTAAGATCCAAGGGCTTGGGTCTGTGGTCACCTATGCACATTGGTGAGGATTTTTACCAAACCTTCCCCAGGAAGTGGTGTGCAAGGGTTGGGAGGATTTTGGGTGGAAAAGCGTGTCCAAACTTTGTTTTCCCAGTAAACCCAGATAAAGTTTGGTGGTGGTAGTGGAAATCCAAGGGCAAAGGGTAAAATAGTTTGTACCTTGGGGAAGTTTTAACCTAAGCTGGTAAAAGTAAGCTTAGGAGGTTTTCATGCAGGTCCCCACAACTGTACCCTAGAGTTCAGAGTGGGGAAGGAACCTTGACAGCCTGCAAGAAGAGGGAGCACCCGTCAGTCATGGGACATGGGGCTACCCCTCTCAGGGGACCCGGAGGGTTCTCTGGGGAGCCCTGGCCAGACCCAAAAGGTACATCCTGGCCTCTGCCATTCACATCACTGCAGGGACACTTAGCAAGAGTTCATGGCTGGATGCCTGCTGGCTCTTCAATCCTTGCCCTTAGCAGTTCTCTGCGCAGGGCCTGGTACCCAGCAGAATATGGAAAAGCCAAACCGCAATGGGTGGGAGGTAGGATCCCTGGGAAAGTCCAGGCAGCAGAGCACAGAATGAGGAGAAGAGGGAAGGCTGGGATCAGCCTACAGAGGGGTAACGCAATCCTCACTGGCGGGAAGGGGCCCTCCCTTGCAGTTTGAGTCATCCCCCCCCACCCCACACGCCCTGCCCGGGCTTGCCCCCCGCTCTGCTCACCCCTCCCCTATTCTCAGCAGCTCCATCAAACCGAGGGGGCAGGGACCAGAGGCCGCTCCTGCTCCTGGGACAGAGAAGTAGGATCATGACCTACCCGGAAGTGGGTGGTGTCCTGCCCCGTGCCCATGGTGAAAATGGTGTATTGTAGAGCCCGCAGGAGGCGTGACTCCAGCTCCAGGGCAAGTGATGGCTTCAGTTTGCTGGAGGGAAAGAGGAGCCCGTGTTATGCTTGGCAGCACCGGAGTGGCGCTGGCAGTGTCATGCACATGACCCTCCTCCCCTGCAATGATCCCTCCCTATGGCCACTGTAACGTTACGGGAGTGAAATCACCCCCAGCCAGGAAAGAGGGGATGTTCCCACCTCCTCTGCTGGGGGATGCAAACAGACACGGCTGGGGTTAATCTAGGCCCGAGAGGATCTCCACCGGGGTTAGAGCAGCTGGATGGGAGGGTCCTGGTACCTGAGGCTGCAAACCGCGGCCATGGAGCTGGAGACGATGGAACTCGGCTCAGACACCATGGGCAGATCTTCAATCAGCTCCTGAGAGACCCCAAGGAGATAAAATTGCATGTGAGATTCAGGCCCTGTAGACCCACAGGCGCTTCCCAGGGAGGAGGCCAAAGTGCTCTGCAGAAACAGTCAGTGTCACCCCCACCCCCAACCAGCTGGCCTCCCCATTCCTCCCATCCATCAAACTTACTCTTTCCTTCCTCCTCTCCCACCCAATTCTTCCCTCCCCTCAGCCTCAGCTGCCCCTCCGGCCTTACAGTTTCCCCACTGCCAGTTCCCCATCAGTGTCAGAATTTCCTCTTTCCCTGCTCTTTCCCAGCCCTCATCCCCAGGAAGCCCTGTCCTCTGCTTCCCCCTCCAGCCCCACTAACTCTTCCTCCCATGTTGGGCTCCCTCACCCCAGGAGCCGGGCACGGGGTCCCACTCACCGCAATGCTCTCCACAAGGGCCGCTTTGGAGAAGTGCGGCTCCAGAGTGTCCCACCCCTGCTGCTGTGCCGACAAGCACAGACGTGGGACAGCGTGGAGGAAGCGGAGCTGTTTGGCCCTGTCCTCCACCCACTAAGAGTGGGGTTGGGGGAGAGAGAGAGAGAGAGATGGTCAGGTAGGGACCTCCCCACCCCACCTACAAAAGCTCCAGGTCTCAGGACCTCCCTGGAGTTGGACAGGGAAAGCCGCCCTGCTTCCCAAAACCAGTATCACCCTGCACAGACTAGGGTTGTAACTGGGGCAGTGTCTGCGGGGAGCGGACACCTTGGCCTGCATGAGATGAACACCCCCACTTTGGGGTGCCAGGTAACAGGGGAGAAGTGCCCCCCATTGCGGGTGATGGATTCTCTGGGACAAGACCCCGAATGTGGGTGGGGATGGAACAAGGGGCAGGACAGACTTGGGGGCAGTGCAGCTGGAAGATTTTTGTACCTCAACTCTGCCCTGGAGGTGCTGCTGGATGACCCTGATGGTGTCTTGTTCAGGGGACACATCCTCCTCCTCCTCCTCCTCCAGCTGGGCACTGAGGGTCTCTGCACCAGGGAGAGAAGGAGAAAAGCATCATTTATGCTACTGCTGTGAGAATGCAGGGTAGAGAAATGGCTCAATGTCCCCCATCCTCAACAAGGAACCCCATGGCATCAAGGTCCCCACCCTGCCCTTCCCAGAGATGACCTCAGCCCCATCAGCCTCAGGGCCCCGTGGCCATCAGCCCCCACCCAACATTATCAGGGGAGGCTGGAGTTCCCCCAACTCTGCCCAGCATCTCCTGCCATGGAGTGTGGCTGGGCCACTCCCACTGGTGTCAGTGGGGCTCCCGTGGCTCCGTCCTGGCGCCTTGGTGAGCCAATGGGCACAGGGTGTGTCATAAAGATCAAGGGAAGGGTAACCACCTTTGTGTATACAGTGCTATAAAATCCCTCCTGGCCAGAGGCAAAACCCTTTCACCTCTAAAGGGTTAAGAAGCTAAGATAACCTCGCTAGCACCTGACCCAAAATGACCAATGAGGGAACAAAATACTTTCAAATCTGGAGGGGGGCGGGGGACTAATCAAGGGTTTTGTCCGTCTGTGTAATGCTTTTGCTGGGGACAAATCAGAAATGCAAGCCTTCCAACTCCTGTTAAGTTAGTAAGTAATCTAACTAGCAAATGTGTTAGATTTTCTTTTGTTTAATGGCTGGTAAAATAAGCTGTGTTGGAGGGAATGTCTATTCCTGTTTTTGTGTCTTTTTGTATCTTAAGGTTTTGCCTAGAGGGATTCTCTGTGTTATAAATCTGATGATCCTGTAAGGTATTTACCATCCTGATTTTACAGAGATAATTCTTTTACCTTTACTTTTATTAAAATTCTTCTTTTAAAAAACTAACTAATTTTTCATTGTTCTTAAGAACCAAGGGCTTGGGTCTCAGTTCACCTGTACCAATTGGTGAGGATTATTATTAAGCCTTTGCAGGAAAGGGGGTGTAGAGCCTTGGGGGATATTTTGAGGGAAGATGTCTCCAAGTGGTCTCTTTCCCTGTTCTTTGTTTAAAATGCTTGGTGGTGGCAGCATACTGTTCAAGGACAAGGCAAAGTTTGTACCTTGGGGAAGTTTCTAACCTAAACTGGTAAAAACAAGCTTAGGGGGTCTTTCATGCAGGTCCCCACATCTGTACCCTAAAGTTCAGAGTGGGGAAGGAACCTTGACATGGTGGCAGTGGTGGGATCATTTTGGACCAGAAGCACAGCAGGATTTTAAAAGGTTTTGTAAAAGGTGATTGCAGCTGTAGATTTTGTCTCTCTGTCTGGGGGACAGAGCAGCAGGCATAACAAAAGGAGTTTTCTGTCGGCTGAGAACAGCTATCAAAGAAAAAAGGTATCGGGTTACAGCACAGCAAAATTTTACAAGTCAGGGTTTTGGGGTTTTTTGCTTTATTTGTAACTCTTGGGTGTAAAGTGAGTTAAAAACAGAGAGGTGAAGAGGACAGAATGCCATGTTCAACAGAAGCTGCAATTAGCCAGATTTGAGGCTGAGGGAAAACAAAAGGAACATAAAAGATGGGTCGAACTCAGGCAGAGAAAATGAAGGCAAAAAAAGAAATGGAGGCAAAGGAAAAAGAAATGGAGGAGAGGAAAAAAGAAAAGAAGCATGCAGAGGAGAAGAAGGAAAAAGAGAGGAAGCATACAGTGGAGATGGAGAAGGCAAAGGCTCGGCAGAATATACTAAATAACCCTAACAATCCTTCCCCAACAATCCACAAATCCTTCCCCAACAATCCATTACACTATGTCCACAGTATAATGAATCCAGTGATATTGCTGAATATTTTCTCACCTTTGAGAGACTTTGCACACTCCATCAAATCCCTGAAGCTCACAAGATGACCAGATCGGCCGCAAGATTGCCTGGAAGAGCTCTGGACATATTCAATAAGATGGTGATTGAGGAGGCTTCGAACTATAATAAATCCAAGGGTTTGGTTTTAAAACAATTTCAAGTTACACCTGAAACTTACAGAGTAAAAGTGAAAGCCCTTAAGAGAGGACCTGGACTAAGTAATGTTTACTTACTTAGTAAGTAAGTAAACTTAAGTAAACTTAAACATAAGTAAACTTACTTATGTAAACCAGAGAACAGATCTGTTTGAGAAATGGCTCAATGGACAGGATGTAACTAGCTTTGGAGGAATACGGGATTTGATAATACAGGAGCAATTCCTGAATATGTCCAAGGATGATAGTGTTTATGGGATAAAAAAATGGACTCAGCAGGAAGTCTTGCTTTTTATGCTGACCTATACAAGCAGTCCCAGACTGCCAGAGAGGCGGGGCAAACCGGAACAAAACGGGTAGAGGGAGGAGAGAGGAACAACCCTGGTCACAGTTGGAGCGGATACCAGAAGGGACACCCTCAGACCACATCCTACTACCCGGGGCAGCCCAAGGCCCCAACTACACTCCAAGGAACAGTCCAGACACCTTGTTGTCCCTCCACACCGTTCTCCAGCAACCCACCTCGCCCCAGTGACCAGTCAGCTGGGCAAAGTTTTCAATGTAACAAGCCGGGACATGTCAAGCCCAACTGCCCCAGGAACCCCTGGAAATTATAGTTCATTGCACCAAAATCACACCAGAGGTCCTCAGGCCCAGATGCCTCCCAGACACCCTCAGAGTGGAGGGAAACTGTGAGTGTGGGCAGGAAGAAGGTCACAAAATGGAGGGACACCGGAGTATTGGCTATCCAGGCTTCCTTAGTGGACCCCAATTTAATTGACCCAGAGGTCCAAGTGACAATTCAACCTTTCAAGGCCAACTGTTTTGACTTGCCTACAGACAAGTTGTCTGTTCGCTACAAGGGCTTGTCAGGAACGTGGACTTTTGCAGTCTATGATAATTATCCCATCCCCATGCTGTTGAGGGAAGACTTGGCCAATCATGTGAAGCTAGCCAAGAAGTTGGGAATGGTCACCCGCAGACAGGCTAAGCAAGCTGTCACACCTAGCTCTATTTCGGAGACTTCTACCAGGACGCACTCAAAGATATTGGAACCAGACCCCATACAAACGTCTGCAACAGCAGTAGTGAATCCAGTCACAGAGACCCAGACAGAGCCAGTCCCAGAACTGGAACCGGCAAAAAAAACAGCACCAGACCCATTGCCAGCACTGAATCCAGTACTTGCAACCCCAACACCAGAGGGCCCCACCCAACCTGCACTGGCAGCAGCAGATAACCCTACACAAGAGGCTCAGCCAGAGCCTAAACCCCAACATAGTGCACCAGCCAAGAGCGGTTCACAGTCAACTAAAACAGCCCCATCACCTGCATCGCTTCCAGAGGGACCAAGCCCAGGTCCACAATCCAATCAGGAATTGATGTCTCCAGCATCAAGGGAACAGTTCCAGACCGAACAGAAAGCAGATCAAAGCCTCCAGAGAGCTTGGACGGCGGCACGGAACAACCCACCGCCTCTCAACTCTTCGAATCAATCCAGGTTTGTTGTAAAAAAGGACTTTTATACAAGCAAACTCTTTCTGGTGGATACGAGGAAAACTGGCATCCTCAGAGACAGTTGGTAGTTCCAACTAAGTACCGGGTAATGCTATTAAGCTTAGCCCATGATCATCCTAGAGGCCATGCTGGGGTGAACAGAACCAAAAACCATTTGGGAAAGTCGTTCCACTGGGAGGGAATGGGCAAGAATGTTTCTACCTATGTCCGGTCTTGTGAGGTGTGCCACAGAGTGGGAAAACCCCAAGACCAGGTCAAAGCCCCTCTCCAGCCACTCCCCATCATTGAGGTTCCATTTCAGCAAGTAGCTGTAAATATTCTGGCTCCTTTTCCAGAAAAGACAGCCAGAGGAAAGCAGTACATACTGACTTTCATGGATTTTGCCACCCGATGGCCAGAAGCAGTAGCTGTAAGCAACACCAGGGCTAAAAGTGTGTGCCAGGCACTAGCAGACATTTTTGCCAGGGTAAGTTGGCCCTCCGACATCCTTACAGATGCAGGAACTAATTTCTTGGCAGGAACTATGGAATGCCTTTGGGAAGCTCATGGGGTGAACCACTTGGTTGCCACTCCTTACCACCATCAAACAAATGGCCTGGTGGAGAAGTTTAATGAAACTTTGGGGGCCATAATATGTAAATTTGTAAATAAGCACTCCAATAATTGGGACCTAGTGTTGCAGCAGTTGCTTTTTGACTACAAAGCTGTACCACATCCCAGTTTAGGGTTTTCACCATTTGAACTTGTATATGGCCACAAGGTTAAGGGGCCATTACAGTTGGTAAAGCAGCAATGGGAGGGGTTTACACCTTCTCCAGGAACTAACATTCTGAACTTTGTAACTAACCTGCAAAACACCTGCCAAACCTCTTTAGCCCTTGCCAAAGAAAACCTACAGGATGCTCAAAAAGAGCCAAAAGCCTGGTATGATAAACATGCCAGAAAGCATTCCTTCAGTGTAGGGGACCAGGTCATGGTCTTGAAGGCACTCTAGGCCCACAGAATAAAAGTGTTGTGGGAAGGGCCATTAATGGTCCAAGAGCTCCTGGGAGCTGTTAATTTTCTCATAGCATTCCCCGCCTCCAACCGAAAGCCTAAGGTGTACCATATTAATTCTCTAAAGCCCTTTTATTCCAAAGAATTAAAGATTTGTCAGTTTACAGCCCAGGGAGGAGATAACGCTGAGTGGCCTAAAGGTGTCTACTACAAAGGAAAAAGTGCTGGTGGTGTGGAAAAGGTAAACCTCTCCATGACCCTTGGGCATATGCAGCGACAGCAAATCAAGGAGCTGTGCACTAGCTACACGCCGACATTCTCAGCCACCCAGGACTGACTGAACGGGCATACCACTCCATTGACACAGGTAATGCTCACCCAATTAGAGCCCGACCTTACCGGGTGTCTCCTCAAGCTAAAACTGCTATAGAATGGAAGATCCAGGATATGCTACAAATGGGTGTAATCTGCCCCTCTGGCAGTCCATGGGCATCTCCAGTGGTTCTAGTTCCCAACCCAAATGGGGAAATACGTTTTTGCATGGACTACCATAAGCTGAATGCTGTAACGCTCCCAAACAACTATCCAATGCCACGAACAAATAAACTAGTGAAGAAACTGGGACGGGCCCAGTTCATCCCTATCTTGGACTTAACCCAGGGGTACTGGCAGGTACCGCTAAATAAATCCGCCAAGAAAAGGTCCGCCTTCATCACACATGTCGGGCTGTATGAATTTAATGTGCTCTCTTTCAGGCTGCAGAATGCACCCGCCACCTTCCAAAAACTTGTAGATGGTCTCCTAGCGGAATTGGAAAAATGTGCAGTCACAGACCTTGATGATGTGGCCATATTTTTGGAATCCTGGGCAAAACACCTGGAACACCTACAAAAAGTCTTCAAGCGCATAAGGGAGGCAAAACTAACTGTTAAGACTAAAAAGTGTCAAATAGGCCTAAACAGAGTAGCTTACCTTGAACATCAGGAGGGTCAACAACTATCAACCCCCTACAGGCCAAAGTGAATGCTATCCAAAAGTGGCCTTTCCCAAAGTAAAAAAAAAAAAAAAAACTGGTCCAATCCTTCTTAGGCTTGGCCAGATATTACAGGCCATTTGTTGCGCAATACAGCCAAATCGCCAATTTCAAGTTACACCTAAAACTTACAAAGTAAAATTTCAAACCCTTAAAAAAGGCCTGAACTAATGTGGCTTATGTAAACCAAATAACAAATCTGTTTCATAAATGGCTCAACAAACGGGCTGTTACTAACTTTGAAGGAAATGTATATTCCTGTTTTTGTGTCTTTTTGTAACTTAAGGTTTTGCCTCAAGAAATTCTCTGTTTTAAATCTAATTACCCTGTAAGGTATTTACCATCCTAACTTTATATAGTTGATTCTTTTCTCTTTTCTTTAATTAAAATTCGTCTTTTAAACACCTAATTAATTTTTCATTGTTCTTAAAATCCAAGGCTTTGGGTCTGTGTTCACCTTTACCAATTGGTAAAAATTATTATGAAGCCTTCCCCAGGAAAGGGGGTGTAGGGCTGGGGGAAATATTTTGGGGGAAAACGTCTCCAAGTGGTCTCTTTCCCTGTTCTTTGTTTAAAATGCTTCGTGGTGGCAGCAAACTGTTCAAGGACAAGGCAAAGTTTATACCTTGGGAAAGTTTTTTTAACCTAAGCTGGTAAAAATAAGCTTAGGGGTCTTTCATGCAGGTCCCTACCTCTGTACCGTAAAGTTCAGAGTAGGGAAGAAACCTTGACAGGGTGTTACTAGTCCCCCGCTGCCCCTGTCCTCCCCCGTGTCCCGTGGGTCTCCCCTCACCTGCACAGAGGGAGCCTTCAGCCTCAGGGCTCTCAGACCCCACGGAGGGGCTGCTGGCCCCTCGGGAGAAGGAGGAGCTGCTGGTCCCCGTGCCAGAGTTGCCCAGCTCCTGCTCTGGGCTGGCTGGGGGCTCCTCGGTGGCCAGGCTGGTGGATGGCTCCGGTTGGGCACTGGGGTGCGGCTCCTGGCTCCTCCGCTTCCTGTGAAGGAAGCTGCAGAGCCACCTTCCTAGGCTCCCACCCTCTCCTGGGTCCCTCCTACATAGCATCACCCTGGGCCACCTCCATTTGGGACCAGAAGGGGCCTCAGGGCATGCTAAGGGAGCTGGTGTCTTCCTCCTCCTCCAGAAAGCCAGGGAGCTCCTCCTCCTCGCCTGGCCACTGGCCTCTTCCCCGCCCGCGGGGACAGAGGGGCCGCTCTCCTCCTGGGAAAGCCGGCCGCTGCTCCCTACCGGCTCCGGAGCCACCAGCCCAGCCTTCCTCCTCAGCATCCGCCTCAGCCGCTGCATCCTGGGAATGAGTGGGGAGCAGCCATGAGTCTGGGTTCAAGGCAGCCTCTCATTAATGTGCCTGCCTGTTCCTCCATCCACCTCCCCTCCGCTGAGGCAATTTCTCCTCACCACACACCCCACCCCAGAGCATGGGGGCTGCCGTCCACACCCACTGGCAGCAGCTCACAGCACAGGCTGCTCCCAACGTTCCCCCTCACCCCTGGGGCCCTGTGACACCAGGGGAGTCTCGTCCTTTCAGAGCAGTGGGGCTCTCTGTTAGTGTGGACAAGCAGCTCCCTCCACCCCAGAAGATCCCGCTCCCTCCCAGGCCAGGGAAAGAGCAGCACCCGGACAGTCCCCAGCGAAAGTTCACAAGGTGCCAATGCTGGGAGGGAGGAGTCGCCCTCAGTTCCCACTGATTTCACTGATTGCGGTTGTGGGTGTTCAGCACCTGGCAGGTTCTGCCCTCCCCAAAGACTGTCGACATGGGGAACAATCCCCTGCAAGGGAAGGGCTGGGAGCCCTCTTGCTGGCCCATTCCCACCACACTGGGGATGGCTCTGGAGAACTCCACTCACTTGCTCTAGATGGGAAAGCGCTGGGTGGCAGATACTCACGGAGGCCTAGTCTCTTGCCCTCCTCCTTGATCTCCTGCACCCAGGTGGGCTGGAAAGGGTGCTGCCCAATGCCCTGCCAGCAGAGCAGGGAGTAGAAGCCTGCAGATCGAAAGTGGCTGTGAAAACAAGATGACTTTTTTTTGTCAGAGGATGGATAAACTCAGCCTAGCAACCGGGGGTTTACAACATTGACCTATGGCCAGCACCACACCTCCCATCTCCAGGTCTCCTCGTACCTCAAGCACATTCCTGAAGTGTGATGACCCAAGGGCTGTAGGGGAGTGTCCCCAGCCCCAGTGAGGGAAACAGAGGCCTGGGCAGGAGAAGCCACTGCCTCAGGGTCGTTGAGGGAGTCAGGGATAGAGCCGGGGATGGAGCCTTTGTCCAGGCTCCCGCACTAACCACGAGAGGAACAGTCCCTTCCAGAGCTGGGAAGTGCCAGCGGGACTCGATTCCCAGTCTCCCTGGCTCTGAGTGTGACTTGTTGTTGTGACTGAGGCAGGGGGGTGGGAATCTGGACTCCTGGCTTTCACTGGTGATTTTCTTCTATTCCCAGCCTCCCTGGCCCTGAGTGTGACCTATGGAGGTGGTGGAATCTTCATCTTTAGAGATTTGTAAGGCCCAGCTTGACCAAAAAAATCATCTATTTTAAATTAAGGGAAAAATTTATGAAAATCTCTTCAATAATTTAAAGAGAAGAGGAAAAAATAACATGAAATCGAACATGTTCACTGCCAAGTTTTTGAGAGAGTCACACCACTGACATGATAGCTAAAGCCCTGGAAGCAAAGTTAGCTGAAATGCTAAGCCAGCTTTGGACAGCAATAGCTTCCTTGGAAGGTGCAGAAACTATTGTCTTCTTTTCAGTTTATTCAAAGAGTTCAGTTCAATGACTCGTTCGTTGAAATTCAAGAAAGCCATTGAGAGTTCACAAAACAGGCAACTTCTTTTCCTCCCTCAATCTATGGATAAAAACTAGACGTGAGGGGATGGATATACTAGTTCATAAATCTAGAAACACGTGAAAACCAGAACGTATCATTTTAGTTCACTAACCACACTTCAAATTTCCTTTGTTTAAGAAATCAGTTTTAAATGCAAAACATTTTCATACAACGTTTTTCTTATGCTTCTCTTTCTAGCTCCAGCATGACCATGGTTTGTGACCAAAGAGAGGTCACTTCTTTTCTCTTTCCCTCTCTATCATGGAGATGGAGAAAATTCTCTAAGTCCTAGCAGGCAAGAGATTTGAGCACATCAGGCGTGTGAGAGCCCTTGTGCTCTAAAGGACAATGGGTGATTGTTGTTTGGGGCAAGAACCCCAACAGATTTGATACTTGTCCCCCATCCAAAGCCAATAACACATCTCTGTATTTTCAATCATGAGTTAGACATTCTCAGCACTCCTCTATCTCCCGCAGCCCTCAGGTGTTCCTTGGATTATGGAGGCTTGGTTGCAAAGAGGACTGGAATTTTTTTACTGGCTTCCTGGGTGTCCCTAGCCAATGAGGGTCTCAGTCTGGCCTCCGAGGCCCACACCCCCCAGACACTGAAGATCAGGATGGATAGATTTCAATTCACATTTTTTGTCTTTGTATTTTTGAATTATTTTCCTAATGAAAGATTGATTCTCATGAAATTCACAGAGCTGGCAGATGACAGAACAAGGAGCAATGATCTCAAGTTGCAGTGTGGAAGACTTGGATATTAGGAAAAACTTTTTCACTGGGAGGGTGGGGATGCCTTTGAATCTGCTAGGATAGGGTCCCCCATCTTCTACTTAGAGCCTATATTTTTTCTTACCTTCTACACAGATGACGATTTCTTTCCACACAATCAAGACAGTCATAAAAATAATCCCGAGAATCTCCTCCACACCAACCGTCTCTTGGTCCCCACTGAGAGACCGCGAGATGGAGGCTTGCTGCAGCAAGGCTACAGGGGTCTCCGAGGTTCCCCCTGCCCCGCACCCCTGTCCTGCCGGGCTGTTGTCAAGGGAGCTCTGTGGGGTCACACCCGCCTCATCATCTTTGCCCAATAGGCTGAGTTCCTGCCAAAGGCCTTTGTGAAGTCACTGCCACACTCACCTTTCCTTGCAGGCCTGATGTCTGCCCCTGGCCAGCCCGGCTGGATGTTTGAGCTGCACCCTGGATCACCCCACTTGCTCATTATTGATTCTGGGGAGCGAGCAGGCCACCCAGTAAAACAGCAGAGTCTATGCCTCACCCCACACTGAGTTTTTCATAGAGGCATCGGTTGTGAAACTATTTGATCTCCTAATCCGGCCTCTATTTCACTGGCTATGACATTTCACACGCTTACCACCATATTAAGCCCAATTGCTTGTCATTCACAAAAAGGTGCCATGGCACCTTCCAGAATGATAACCAGTTGTGATGGGAGGATACCAGGAAACAGAGAATCCACCTCTTCCCCAGGCCCTACGCTACCAGCACTCCCAGCTATCTTCGAGACACCACCGACATCCTGGGGAAACTACAATCCATCGGTGATCTTCAAGAAAAGGCCATCCTGGCCACCATGGATGTAGAAGCCCTCTACACCAACATTCCACACAAAGATGGACTACAAGCCATCAGGAACAGTATCACCGATAATGTCATGGCAAACCTGGTGGCTGAACTTTGTGACTTTGTCCTCACCTATAACTATTTCACATTTGGGACAATGTATACCTTCAAATCAGCGGCACTGCCATGGGTATCCGCATGGCCTGACAGTATGCCAACATTTTTATGGCTGACTTAGAACAATGCTTCCTCAGCTCTCGTCCCCTAATGCCCCTACTCTACTTGCGCTACATTGATGACATCTTCAACATCTGGACCCATGGAAAAGAAGCCCTTGAGGAATTCCACCATGATTTCAACAATTTCCATCCCACCATCAACCTCAGCCTGGACCAGTCCGCACAATGGATCTACTTCCTGGACACTACGGTGCTAAGAAGGGATGGTCACATAAACACCACCCTATACCGGAAACCTACTGACCGCTATTCCTACCTACATGCCTCCAGCTTTCATCCAGACCACACCACACAATCCATTGTCTACAGCCAAGCTCTACGATATAACTGCATTTGCTCCAACCCCTCACAGAGAGACAAACACCTACAATATCTCTATCAAGCATTCTTACAACTACAATACCAACCTGCTGAAGTGAAGAAACAGATTGACAGAGCCAGAAGAGTACCCAGAAGTTACCTACTACAGGACAGGCCCAACAAAGAAAATAATAATAATAATAATCTCCCCAATGTATTTTCCACTGCATGCATCTGATGAAGTGAGCTGTAGTTCACAAATGCTTATGCTCAAATAAATGTGTTAGTCTCTAAGGTGCCACAAGTCCTCCTTTTCTGTTTGTTTCAGTGGTTAGTCTCCCTCACTGTCAAAAATGTGTGCCTTACTTCTCATCTGAATTTCTCTGGCTTCAACTGACAGCTGTTGGTTCTTGTTTTGCCTTTCTTGGCAAGATCGAATTAGCCCTGCCCCATGAAATCCGATCTCCCTGTCCTGCTGGGATCCCTCCAGCCAGGAGAACCCAGTAGGGGCCTCCTAGCTGTTTGTCTGCTGGGCTGGGGATATCAGATGCACCAGAGGCATGCAGAAGTGAGTGCACTGCATCAGCCCGGCATTGGGCTCAGGGGTTTGGCCTTGGCAACTTCTGCTCCAGCCACGTCTCTGGGTGTCTGGGCTAGGGGCTTCTGACCCCCGTGGCTGCAGCCAAGGCTGGGGTGCTGAGCTCAGGACTTTCATGCCCCTCCCCACTGCTCTCAGCACTCTGGGTGTCTGCCCGGCATCTGCAGCTGGGGCTCAGGGCATCCCTTGCAGTTCCTTCTGGGGCTCAGGGGTCCATTTTTAAGGATGTCCCCAAATTGGTCCTTGCATTAATTTGCCAGGGGACTAGTAGGTAGGAGCCCCCAGCTGAGGTGCTCTCAGCAGCAGGGACCCATCCGCACATCTTAGAACCTCCTCTCACTTCAGAAACATTCTTGGCTGCTGCCCTCAGAGCCCAGGTCTGAAGGCAGCACGGAAGTGAGCGTGGCAATGCTGTAACCCCCCTACAACAACCTCTGAACTCCCCCATGATCCCATTTTGGTTGGGACTCCCAGCAAACGAAATATCATTGAGATGGACATGTTCCAACGAGACAATTCAATTAAGAGTAGGATACCAGAGGAGGAAAAATCACTTTTGTCGTGGCAATGAGGGTGGCCCATTTCAAACAGTTGACCAGAAGGTGTCAGTAAGAATAGGGGGAAATTAGTATGGGGGAAGTTAGGACTTTTGGCTGCAGAATTTTATTTCAGTTTTTATGAGATTGTGTCTTTTAGGTTTTCTGGCACACAAGTAGAGAAGTTAGAGAAAAACATAAATGATTCTTGCTGGAAGTTTGCAATGTCTCACTAATTTGTTTCTTAAGACCAGATCAAAAACACATAAGAACCCCAAAATCAGAAGGAGAGAATGTAAGCTTCTGCCTATAACAGAGAGGCACAATTTACTGGGTACCTGCTGACTGACTGCTGCTACACCCCCACTGAGCTGCTTAGCATGCAAGTAGGTCCAGGAACTGTGCCCAAAATTTAAAGTCTCAGTATTCAATTTTAACACAACCACAAATACACCAGAGCATCCAAATTTTCTGTTTTACAAGGTCTCTCCTTGTTTTGGAACACTGGTTTCTAAACATGCCATGGGGAATTTGAATCAAATTTCAGCTACTAATTAGCATGTGTGTGGAACAATCACTAATGTGCATTCGGTGTTATGTTGTAGGTTTCTTTAGGAAATTTGGGGAAACGGGAGCACTGGGAAAGCCTATTTCCCCCCCACACACACACACACTGCACATTTGCTGCCCACTGGTGCTGCCTGAGCAGTAGCATTGTGACATCAGAGATAATCCACCACTCAGCGCTCCCTGCCTCCAGCTCCTTGTCACACCTGGGGAGAATGACTAGCCCCTGGCTGCCATGGCAACAGCTACCTTTGACAACTGATTGCCCCCTTCTTACCAGAACATCCTCACAGAAAGGAAGTTTGTAATGAAACAGGACCAGATTTGGATAAGCAGGACAGTCTCCTGCTGGGCTCATTTGGGTTTGTACTGTGGTACTGTACAGTGTTTCTTTTCAAAGAGCAATTGTTTGCTACTTTCCTTTGTAAAGGCTCAGTGAAAATAAGAGGCAAAATTCCTGCTCTTTTACTTGGATATTGTTTATCTGCTTCTTACAAATTGAGGATTAGAGCTTAGAACTTTCACTGATACTGAAGTTGCAGAAAATGAGTTTTATTTTAATACAGTTTAATTTCATTACTTTCTATACTCTGATCAACACAGCACTGAGTGGTGAAAAGGGACCTTCACAAAGATAAGAATGGCAATAAAATATATACTGAAAACAACAGATGAGTAAGAGCTTCATTGTTTAAACAGCACATATATAATAGATGCTCTTTCTATTCAAAAACGAAGGAAATTAAGAAACCAAAAACCCTTCATTTAACGCTTCTTAGGTTAGCTTTCATCAATAAATTAAACCATCAAATAATTAGGAAATACAAAGTCAAGGTTTTAAAAAGGATTAAAAGGTTAAGAAGTTTAGCATTCTCAGGTTAGCAAATGTCCAAATAAGTGTTGCCGTGGCACCCTTAATTCAGTCCTCTTGTGCCTTTGCCCAATGATGCAGACGTTAATTACATGATCCCATGTTATTTTTTCCCTCTCGACCCCTGCCTTATTCAGTGCACAGAATTCTTTGCTCTGTGGCTGTGTATTGAAGGAGTCTGTTGTCTGCAGGATCCCTGCCTCATTTATTGCAGAGTTAATGTTTCATGGGCAATACTCATTCTGGTATTTCCTAACTTGAGAGTACTTGACTTCGTAGCTTTGGTCCTAATTTTTATGGCTTACTTTACTGAGGAGACCAACCTTTATGACAAAGGTGGGTTTTGTTTTGTTTTTTGTTTGTTTTTTGGTGATGTATCCATTATTTATCTGTTCAGTACCAATCGTGTGTGCTTTACAAAACAGAAAGAGTAAGGACACTCCCTAAAACTGTTACGAATTATACCTGATAGGACACGCACACAACTGCTGCGAATTACACCTGGTAGGACATGCACACAAATGCTGCGAATTACACCTGGTAGGACACGCACACAAATGCTGTTACGAATTATACCTGATAGGTCACGCACTGTTCGAATCTAGGCTGAGGCACATAAACAAAGTCCACAACTGCAGAGTTCCCACAAAACACCAAGTTTATTTCGCTCGAGCGTGGTGACCCCCTGCTAGCCAGGAGGGGACCCCGAATACAGATTATACAAAGGTTATATACTTTTTAGCAAAGCATATTGCCCTCGTGCATCAGAAACCTTAGCCAATAAACAAACCCTTTTCTTATCTACCACCTATCCCTGCTTGGTGCATTCCTCGTGCTAAACTAGTATGTTAATTACACAGCATGGTCCTAAAGCCATGCATCAGTAACTTTTATTATCAGGATGGGAGGCCTCACATCAAAGGCCAGGAGATAGGGAGTTAGAGACAGACAAAGAACAGATACCGGGAGTCAAGGCAGGCTGGAGACAAGGAGGAGGATTTTCACAGGGATGCAGTGTCTAAGGAACACTCCTCCTGGTGCATGATGGGCTTGCTTTTAGACAATGGTGGGCCCCAAACCAAAATGGAGTCACATGTGCTAACTTTTCCTTAACAATACAAA
Source organism: Lepidochelys kempii (assembly GCF_965140285.1). Lineage (NCBI taxonomy): Eukaryota > Metazoa > Chordata > Testudines > Cheloniidae > Lepidochelys > Lepidochelys kempii. The sequence goes on from NW_027621916.1 coordinate 197,684, forward strand.
GACCTTATGATCTAAGGAAGACGGACACATACAAAGAAAGCAGGATATGTAAGGACTACTAATTTCTTTCTTTCTTTCTTTCGATGAATAGTTGTCACAAATATAAAGGGAAGGGTAAACCCCTTTAAAATCTCTCCTGGCCAGAGGAATAATCCTCTCACCTGTAAAGGGTGAAGAAGCTAAAGGTAACCTCGCTGGCACCTGACCAAAATGACCAATGAGGAGACAAGATACTTTCAAAAGCTGGGAGAAGGGAGAAAAACAAAGGGTCTGTGTCTGTCTGTATGCTGCTTTTGCCGGGGACAGAACAGGAATGGAGTCTTAGAACTTTTAGTAAGTAATCTAGCTAGGGATGTGTTAGATTATGATTTCTTGAAATGGCTGAGAAAAGAGCTGTGCTGAATAGAATGACTATTCCTGTCTGTGTGTCTTTTTTGTAACTTAAGGTTTTGCCTAGAGGGATTCTCTATGTTTTGAATCTAATTACCCTGCAAGGTTTCTACCATCCTGAGTTTACAGAGGTGATTCCTTTACTTCTATTAAAAGTCTTCTTGTAAGGAAACTGAATGCTTTTTCATTGTTCTAAGATCTAAGGCTTTGGGTCTGTGGTCACCTATGCACATTGGTGAGGATTTTTACCAAACCTTCCCCAGGAAGTGGGGTGCAAGGGTTGGGAGGATTTTGGGGGGGAAAGTCGTGTCCAAACTACGTTTTCCCAGGAAACCCAGATAAAGTTTGGTGGTGGCAGTGGAAATCCAAGGGTAAAATAATTTTGTACCTTGGGGAAGTTTTAACCTAAGCTGGTAAAAGTAAGCTTAGGAGGTTTTCATGCAGGTCCCCACATCTGTACCCTAGAGTTCAGAGTGGGGAAGGAACCTTGACACCTCCCCAAATGTGATATAAACTAGCATATAAATAAAATATTAAAAGGTATTTTTAAGATATAGTTAAAGGACTATCATCAATTAATAAACCTCCTTTCATAGTACCCTTGTAATTGTTGCCCTACTCACTAGTGTTTTCCAGGAGTGGCTTTTGAGTTTCAAAAAAAAAAAAAAAGTTTGATTATATCCAAACTAAACTTTCCAGTTGGAACATTTCAGTCAAAAGTTTAGACCTGGTCTTTTGTAAAAGGTACGAATGGGGTAAGTCTATCATTGCCTGTCATGATCTTCATCCAGTATAATTCTGAGCTATCAGTAATTGTATATATGTTTGAGAAAGAAATGTGTCCATATTAGAAAGAAAATGTTTTTGGCTGAAAGCTAAAGTACTTACGGCACTATCTTGTCTTATATTTAGATTGTCAGCTGTTTGGGGCAGGGACTATCTTTCTGTTCTGCTTCCAACAATAGAGGTCTTAGATATTGTGTGTGGCGGGGAGAGGGAATCATGAGAATCTTTTATAGTGAGGCAATCTAAATATAGGGTTTGTAACTAGCTCCCTCTATAACTTGTCTCACAATTATCATCACTATGTGTACACACAGATTACATTAATGTAATATTAAGGTTACAATTTTTAATACAGTCGAGAAATGCTCAAGTTAAGATTCTCATATTAACCTTAACTTCTCATATTAACCTTAACTTCCACGGCACATTCTGTGTCCAAGTACTGGAGGGAGGGGTAGCCTTGATGGGGTCCAATTTTATCCCCTCACCTTAGTGCAGCCGTCCCTTAATTGGCTGTTTGTTCCAACCCTCCCTCCCAGTCTCTTCACCACAGTATCACGCCTGCCTCCTACCTGCCTCTCCCATACCCTGTGCCCTTTTCTTTACATTTAATAGATCCCCTCCTAAATACCCCCTCAAAAATATATCTTGGAACTAACATGTTTGCTGCCATTACATTGTTCACTCTGCTGGCATGTCCCGACTAGTTAAATTACAAGCTCTTCAGGGCAGGGACTGTCTGCTAGCACAATGGGGCTTCTTCCGGTTAGACGTTAGGCCAGGGATAGTCAATTATTTTTTTGTCACGGTCCAAATTTGTTGGTCAAGGTATAGTCAAGGTCCAGACTCCAGAGGAAATAATAATAAAAAAATTATAAGAAGAAGAAAATAAAAAGATTTGGGGTTCCATTCAAAAGCATCTGGCAGTCTGGATTTGGCCTGCGGTCTGCCTATTGATTACCCCTGCCTTAGGCCCTTCTTACTGATGTAATAAACATGATTAATAATATTAAATAGTAACATTGATCATATGGGTTTAGATTCCGTGCTGCCTTTTATTTGCAGTCCATGAAGAGGAGGACAAGATGGCTTTAAACCACCTTTACAAACTCCTGATTGTGGGCTACTCTGGGGCCAAAACATCTTCCAAAGCAGGGGCTTTCTAAGTAATAGCAGCCTGTCCCTGACTGCCTGTGAGCAGCAGGACTTCCCACAATCTCTGCAGAGCTACATTTTGTGGGTCCATCCCTGATATGTTTTGATTGCCTGCAGCTCCACCCCGGGTATGCCTCCTACCCTAGGGATTCAGACCGCACCCTTGGTCCTGCGGCTGTCATCAGTTCTTGTGTAGAGGGGATTCTATCCCAGCTGGAAACACTCCTCTGGACATTTTACATAGCACAAAGCCTGTGGTAAATGATAATCATCTCGTCTGAGGACATTTTGGTGTCAATCTCATTTAAAGTAATGGGAGACAGCAATCATTTCTAATATGGGAAATTTCAGGATTTTTAAGCCAGGAATAAGGAGATCCTATTGGACTTTTAAAAGACACCATGTAACTCTAAATTCACAGTGTGAGTTGGCAACATGGTATACTGGCCAAGTTCACTTACATCTCACTTATCATGCCTATTACAAGGGTAACCGCTGAATACTCTTTTAATCTGTTCTTCTTTATTAGCTAAGGAGACACTAGAGCCCAAAGAAAAATGGAAAAGGAAGAAGAAAAAAGGATGCTTTCCATGTTCCCCATTCCGTAGAAAAAGCAAAGGATCTATAGGTAAGCGGGACTCTTCCCACTTGGTTTGGGGCTCTACTCCTCACTCCCAGGAACTGTGACGGGTGCACTATCGGCAATGCTGGGAGCCTGAAGCAACTCATGGAAATCGGGGCCATCACAGGCAGCTTGTGGGTATAAGAGGATGAGGTTTTTTTCGGTGGGGTGGTAGAAAAGGGACGGATACCTGGGGCACCTACACCATTCTGCCTCTGATTCCCATTACACTGCGTTCTGCCACATTCCATTAATATCCTCCAGCTGCCCCAGTCCCTGTTCTGCTTCTGACCCCATCTACAGTGGAATCAGGCTTTCATCCTCACTGCCAGGGTGCCAGCAGGGGGAGCTTTGAGACCACAGCAGACACTCACCCTGCTAGCAGTTCAATGCCCGATGCCACAGTGGCCACCAGCAACTGCAAGGAGCAATTGCAGGGAAAGTTTTTTGTCAGCCTCAAGCCCTGGGCGAGAGCATACTCTGTGAGTTCTTTGCAGGCAGATCATGCTCAGTGAGGTTGGCACAGAGAATTTCAGGGATGGAGGGCATTCACTAAGGTTAACTTGGAGCTGTGTGGGGATGGATCATGCTCAGTGAGGATGGAATCTTAGATTTTGGCTGCCAGCTTCTAACAAGCCTCTACTGAGCATGTGCCAAGAGTTATTTTCAGAGGCGTATAAATTGGGTAGTTCTGGAAGAATTTTCTGAGAGACAGCAAAAGGCCCCCTTGCTCCAAATGTCAAGTCCCTGTTCTAAAGTATGGAGCTGTTAGACCTTCTCAAAGAAACAGTTGTAATTTTTTTTTAACAGTGGCAAAACATCACTTCCTGTATAGAGGGGATTCTCCCTCCGCTGGAACCATTCCTCTGGCCCTTTTACCCAGCATAAAGGGTCCAGAGCAGGAATGAAAATATCACCCAGTGCTTTTTTTTTCCCCAGGGAAAAAAGAAATAAAATAAACTCAAGCAAAAAACAAACAAAACGGTCTATCCTGATTTCACTATGTACTTGTACAGTTGCACAAAGTCAAAAGTGTATGAAGCTTGCAGAACGTCCCAGTAAAATAGCAATGTGTAACCTGTGTGACATTCAGTAGTCCTATAAATACGAAAGCACCTCTGAATTTAGAAGACATTTCATTCTACCGTATGACAAAAACATTTTTTTTTCTTTTGGTTAATAATAATAATAATTGTTATTATTTAACACCTCTTTTTTCTAAATTAACCTGGGTATTGGGCCTCAGTGAGGAATAGAAAAGCCTCCTAAGAAATTTTCACCTGCAACCTTCAGCTGCTTTTAAAATTATTTGAGTGAAACCAAAACAATAATAAAACCCCCACAAACAAACCCAACACTTAATATATTTTTGCAGAAGTAAAGGTTGCATTTTTGCATCTTCATCTATTTCAGATATGGCCCAGGATTTCATAGTAAAATTCCCTACAAATAGCTGAGGACTCCATCTTATACATTGCACTTCTCAGATTATTACAAGGAAATTAGCAGTGATCCTTCCACATTTTCAGTTTGTTTGTATTCACACAAACGGGGAAGAAAATACATGTGTTTGTGTCTAGTGAGAAAGTCAATTATTGATGAAGTACTGATAATTTATTTTCTTTAATTTCACTATCAGATGGTTTAAATCAGGAGCAAGATTCAGCGACACAGAGAGCTCCAAAGTCAAGGCAGAAAGATGTCTTAAAGCTGGAGCAAGAAGGGTTCATTGAGCCGGTCCTGGAGCTGGAGGAGACAGAAGGACTTTACGGTATTTCCTCTCATAATTTTTGCACTGTACCTAAATTCAGTGGGTGAAATTCTGGTGTCTTTGAAGTCAATAGAACATAGGACTTGAAGGAATCTCCTCGGTCATCGAATTCAGTCCCTGCTGTCATAGGCAACCCCATGACATCATTTCATTCATAAACTTTTCAAGCTCCATCTTCAAACTAGTTAGGTTGTTTCCCCCCACTTCTCCTATTGGGTGGCTGTTGAAGAACCTCTCTCCTCCAACAGGAATTTGTCACTGACTTCAGTGGAGCCAGAATTTCACCCAACATGCTTCACTTAAGTTTACAAAAATGATCCATTAGGACCTTCAAAAACCAAATACACATGAGATTGGCCTAAATATCACAAGAGTAAAACTATAATTATACTATACTTCACGGTTTGTAAATTTCTTGTCTGGTTTGTGAGCCTTTAGGGGAAAGCTGCCTCCTGATTTAGTCTGTGGAGTGCCTTAGGGTCAAATTCAACACTAAACAAATATGCAAACTGCAGACTTCCCCCCATCTGCTTGAAGATGACTCCCCTTATCTACTCCTAACCCCTGCAAGGGTGGAGCTGCCATTTTGTGCCTCTTCATCTCTCTCCCTTACCCCTATCCTATCCCCTTCCTCTCCCTGCCCCACTAAGTCCCCTCCTCCACTCCACACTCCTCCCATTGCCCCCCAGAGGCTTCTGTCCCCAGTGCCACCTTGCATTCACTTGCCCCCACATTTTCCCACCCTCTCCCCTGCCCTTACAGTATCTTACCCCTCACATTTTCCCTCTTTCACCCCTATTTCCCTGAGATCTCCTCAGTCCTCCCCCCCACCTCTCTGAATAGCCTCTTCTCCTCATGAGGATGTCTCCTGCTTCCCACGTTCCTCCCAGTTCCTCAGAGTTACTTGTCCAGCCATTAACCACAGAGTCCAGAAAGTGGCCATTGTCTCTGAGGGCACCCTGGCTTCAGTATAATGGAAAACTGTGGGAGATGGCAGCCATCTCTATTTGGGGCAGCCTTACTTTCACATGCAAAGCCTGTAGTGAATGATAGTCGTCTCATCCCAGGGCAGTTTGGCATCAATCTCATTTCAAGTAATGGGAGACAGCGATTATTTCTACTATGGGAAATTTCAGGATTTTAAAGCCAGGAATAAGGAGATCCTATTGGACTTTACAAAGACACCATGTAACTCTAAATTCACAATAAGAGTTGGTAACATGGCATACTGGCTAAGTTCACTTACATAGCACTTGTCATGGTTCTTACAAGGGCAACCACTGCGCCCCGTCATGCACACCTCTCTTTAAGAGGGAATCTGGTTGTGGTCTATCTTCTGGGTTTTTACTGCCCACTCGGGAAAAGAAGTCTGCCATTTGCATGGGCCTTACCGGGTCGGTGGCCAACTTGAAAATCGTAGGGCTGCAGTGAAAGTTACCACCTCATGACCCAGGCATTGATGTCCTTCATAATGTTAAGCAATCGAAGTTGCATGTGGTCAGTGACCAAATGGAAGGGGTTCCCCAGTAGATGATACCTAAGTGCATTGATTGCCTACTTCACCACCAACACCTCCTTTTCTATCGTTGAATACTTCTGCTCTCAGGGAAACAACTTCCTGCTCAAATAAAGAACTGGACGCTCCTCTCCCTCAGCTTCTTGAGAAAACACTGCTCCCAATCCCATTTCTGACACGTCAGTCTGTAATATGAAGGCTCTGTCAAAGTCTGGGTGGAATAGGATGGGATCCCTAGTTAGTCGATCCTTCAGTTCCAGGAAAGCTCTCTCACACTCTGCTGACTACTGTATCTTGTGAAGCTGGAAGCTCTTTTTTAGGTCGGGTAAGGGTGACATGAGCGTTGCAAGGTTTGGCACAAAGTAGCAATAGTATCCTGCTAGGCCCAAGACTTGGCTTACCGGCCTTTTTGTCATAGGGGCCGGGCAGTCCCCTAAGGCTTGTACTTTATCCAACTGGGGGTGTAGGGTACCTCGGCCCACACTGTACCCCAACTATGTTACCTCTCGCTGCCCAAGATGGCCCTTGATGAGGTTGATGGTGTGCCCAGCTTCCCCTATAGCTTGCAAGATGGTTGTGAGGTGTTGGAGATGTTCTTCCCACATGAGGCTGTCTACAACTATATTGTCTATGTAGGCTGCTGCATATAGGTGGTGAGATTGCAGCAGCCTGTCCGTAAGTCACTGAAATGTGGCTGCGGCTGCACAGAAACCAAAAGGCATGGTGACTAACTGGTACAGTCCAAACGAGGTGTGACCAGCAGTGCGAGGGGAACCCCTCACTGGAAATGCCAATGTCAGGGCAGGCTGCAAAGGGGAGAGCAGATACTCCCCAGACTGGTGGGTAACACTGAAGTTAAACTCCCCAACCAGTCACAAACTGTGCTTCCAATCCCCCACACTGGTTATCAAGAAGCAAAAATGAAATCACACAGCCCCTTAATTGCATTCCAGTCTCTGGCTCCCAATCAACACCTACGTCCAGTACAGTGAGAAGTTATCTAAAAACTCTGCTCACATATACAAAATGTTCTTCTGACCCCAAAGGGTCAGCCATGTCACCAGGCCAGTATAGGTTTGGATACTACCCAAAATACCACTCTGCCAGCCAGGTTTATTATAAAGAAAAAAGAAAGAACAAGAAGATAGATGTTAAATGGTAAAGCAGTTACATATATACAAAGATTTGAAAGTCCATATATCAGGCTCCTATCAGTATTTGTGAGTTTGCTGGCTTGAATGTCCCTCTGGAACACAACCCCAGCTAGGATGGGTCATTCAGTCCTTTGTTCAGAGCTTCATTTTGTAGCAAAGTTCACCCAGAGATAAGAAGCAGGACTGAAGACAAAATGGAGAAGATGCAGCTGCCTTTTATAGTCTTTTGCCATGCAGCCTGTGCTTCCTTTGTTCCAAACACAAGCTGCCCTACACATGGCTTGAAAGCCTTAGAGTTCTGTCCATAGGCATGCCCCTGCCAGGAAATGACCATGCTGGAAGATGGGGAGGCCAAGGGGCCATGACCCTCCGCCTTTTTGCCATGGGCCCAGCCCCCTGCTCCTCTTACTCTGGGAGAAAGAGACTTCTTTTAGTCTTTTTTCTTCACCCTTCTTGGCCTATACCAGATACCTTTGTAGGACCCTCTCGTAAAGTTTAGCCTTTTCAGAGTCTGATAAACTGGATCTTTCAAGAACGTCTTTCATCTCTGAATCCAATTGGTGAGGAGGTGTGGTTCTGATATTTTCTTCATCACTAGAGGCATGTTTCATCACTGGAGGCGTGTTTGTTCTAGCTGATGGCTAGGAACGAGGTACAATTTTTCAACCATTTTATTTAAAATGCCTGACAGCAAAACTCAACAAATGTTTGATAAAACCCCTGATCTGTTTTACAATCATCTTTTATTCTTTTGAGGAACAGGTTTTTGTAATCGCTCAGTGTTTTACTAATCCCCCATTTTCTTTTTAGCATGCTTACTTGTTAGGGTTTCTGGGGGACTTTTCCTTTTACAGAGTTGAGTGCTATTTCTGAGCTGGCCACTACCAGGTTGTCAGAGGCTGAGCACAGAATAACCTTCCTTTGATGCGGTCTGGCTTTGATGAGGAGTTTCAAAAGAGCTAGGTTTCTGTGTACATGGCTAGACATGCTTATCAGGGGGATGCTCTTTTTTTTTAAAATGGCTAAGGATTGTTAAAAAAATTACTACTTTTCTGTTTTTTTCAAGGTGTATACATAGGGCCAGTCTGGGGGAGAAATGCTTGTTCTTAACCTGTAGGCTTCGGGTGCTAAAACATTTAAATCCACCAGCAGAAACTTGTGGGCTTTTTGATAGCATCCTCAAAAGCCTCCCAAAAGAATTGTGTTTTCCCAGGGTACGTTTGCCATGCCTGGGTGGTAACTTGCAGTTTATCTCCATGGTTTTAAAGAGAACCATATACTTTGTATTTAAAATAATCATTTGTCTTTTTTCCCCTGGCAAAACACATTTTGCACAATGTACAAAATACTCAGCTTCCTGTGGTGTATGTACTTTGTAAAGGCTTTCTCAATTTCACTGCTTTCAGAAGAAGACTTCTTCAGGTCATCTCTAATAAATATGCCTTGTGAAAAGGAAAAAATACTTTTTTTTCCTTCAAAAATGGTCAACAGTGCCAAATGTGTATGTGTCAACATATGAAACTGGAGGATAAAAGAGGGTGTGGAAACCTGTAAATATATATATATTGATGAATCCTATTGAGCTGTATACTACTAATGTCTAGAGTGAAAATATATAAAAAACCCACAATGGGTTTTCACCTCAGTCCCCGGAAAAATCATGGAGCAGGTCCTCAAAGATTCAATCCTGAAGCACTTACATGAGAGGAAAGTGATCAGGAACAGTCAGCATGGATTCACCAAGGGAAGGTCATGCCTGACTAATCTAATCGCCTTCTATGATGAGATTACTGGTTCTGTGGATGAAGGGAAAGCAGTGGATGTGTTGTTTCTTGACTTTAGCAAAGCTTTTGACACGGTCTCCCACAGTATTCTTGTCAGCAAGTTAAAGAAGTATGGGCTGGATGAATGTTGGGAAGAAAGTTGGCTAGATTGTCGGGCTCAACGTGTAGTGATCAATGGCTCCATGTCTAGTTGGCAGCCGGTGTCAAGTGGAGTGCCCCAGGGGTCAGTCCTGGGGCCGGTTTTGTTCAATATCTTCATAAATGATCTGGAGGATGGTGTGGATTGCAGTCTCAGCAAATTTATGGATGATACTAAACTGGGAGGAGTGGTAGATATGCTGGAGGGCAGGGATAGGATACAGAGGGACCTAGACAAATTGGAGGATTGGGCCAAAAGAAATCTGATGAGGTTTAATAAGGATAAGTGCAGGGTCCTGCACTTAGGACGGAAAAACCCAATGCACAGCTACAGACTAGGGACCGAATGGCTAGGCAGCAGTTCTGTGGAAAAGGACCTAGGGGTGACAGTGGACGAGAAGCTGGATATGAGTCAGCAGTGTGCCCTTGTTGCCAAGAAGGCCAGTGGCATTTTGGGATGTATAAGTAGGGGCATAGCGAGCAGATCGAGGGACGTGATCGTCCCCCTCTATTCGACATTGGTGAGGCCTCATCTGGAGTACTGTGTCCAGTTTTGGGCCCCACACTACAAGAAGGATGTGGATAAATTGGAGAGAGTCCAGCGAAGGGCAACAAAAATTATTAGGAGTCTGGAACACATGACTTATGAGGAGAGGCTGAGGGAACTGGGATTGTTTAGTCTGCAGAAGAGAAGAATGAGGGGGGATTTGATAGCTGCTTTCAACTACCTGAGAGGTGGTTCCAGAGAGGATGGTTCTAGACTATTCTCAGTGGTAGAAGAGGACAGGACAAGGAGTAATGGTCTCAAGTTGCAGTGGGGGAGGTTTAGGTTGGATATTAGGAAAAACTTTTTCACTCGGAGGGTGGTGAAACACTGGAATGTGTTCCCTTTGGAGGTGGTAGAATCTCCTTCCTTAGAAGTTTTCACGGTCAGGCTTGACAAAGCCCTGGCTGGGATGATTTAATTGGGGATTGGTCCTGCTTTGAGCAGGGGGTTGGACTAGATGACCTCCTGAGGTCCCTTCCAACCCTGATATTCTATGATTCTATGATTCTATGAACGTGTGATTGATGACACCATCCGAATCTGCAGGTCCTCATTAGAGCTGCATGGCCCAGTCCCCCTCAGCTGAGTTTCTGGGTTGTCTCCGTAGTTTCTCTCCTCCCCAAGCTCATGTGACTCAAGAGGGGGGATGGAACTGCATGGACTTGAGGACTGAGGAAAGGCACCATAATGTGCCTAAATAAGCCAACTACCATCAGTTCGCAATTTCAGTAACTGATTTACAGCACACTGGAAAGGCCATGACCACATTATAGAGGAAGAATAATGTATGTAAAATAGGTTTCAGAGTAGCAGCCGTGTTAGTCTGTATTCTCAAAAAGAAAAGGAGGACTTGTGGCACCTTAGAGGCGAACCAATTTATTTGAGCATATAAATAAATTTGTTAGTCTCTAAGGTGCCACAAGTATTTAAAATACTTAGTTTTAAAACAACGTTTAATTTTTAATGTTGAACTCCTCAATTTCATTGAAGGTCAGGTAGGATGGGTATCTGAGGTGGACACACATTGAGTATATATCCCAAACAATTCAGAAATGCCAATTTTGGGAAAAAGCAATCCAAAATATTTCTGTGTCCAGTGTATCCATAAGCATTTTTTTAAAGAAATAATGTATTGAGGTTGAGCTGCTAAAAGCATGTTCTCTACCTGTTGATTTAAACCCATCACTTTCCTCTTTGAAACCCTCTGCTCACTCCTAATCTGATATTCAATCAGATTTAAATTATTGGTCACCTTTTCAAGGAAACTCTGTCTCCTACCTAGACGAGCTTTACCTTGTAAATAATTCCATTTCTTTGTGGCAGACAAGACTAAATGTTGACCACAGTCTTTGTCCTGTAGGATTAGTTGATTTTTTAGATACACTAGGCCAAGGCCATTGAGCACCTTGAAGATAAAGACCAAGATTTTGAACTTGAATGCTACTGCATTTCAACCCTTGGAGTGTTCACTTGGTGCATGGGGCATGGGATTTTTTTGATCATGAGGCATTTGTGTTTCATCAAAGAAGAAAATCTTCTACAAAGGAACAGCTGTTGTGAAATCAGGTTTTCGCCAAACGTTACTCCTAGAGCAATTCTGTACTACTGTAGGCATGCATAATTAATGAGCCATGCAGATCTTTAATTTTTTGTGTAGAAAAAAAAAGCTTCTGCCACAATGTTGCTGCATTCCACCTTTTGCCCACCAGAGGGCACTGTGTCACAAGAACAGCAGCAGATACCCGCAGAAAATAATAATTACCACTGGGGGGGGGGCACGGGAGAAAACCTTTTCTAGTGATAAGCAAGGTGGGCCATTTCCAGAAGTTATCAAGAAAGGTTTTCTTCCCCCCACCCTCCGCCCCCACTCTCCTGCTGGTAATAGCTCATCTTAAGTGAGTGTGTATGATAACACCCATTTTTTTCATGTTCTGTGTGTACATAAATCTCCTCACTGTATTTTCCACTGAATGCATCCAATGAAGTGGGCTGTAGCTCACGAAAGCTTGTGCTCAAATAAATTGGTTAGTCTCTAAGGTGCCAGAAGGACTCCTTTTCTTTTTGCGAATACAGACTAACACGGCTGCTACTCTGAAACCTGTCAATATTCCTAGAGATTATTCTCAGATTTCTGACAAGCGTAGGGTTGTCTGCAGTGTAGTTGTAGCTGGGTAGATCCCAGGATATTGGAAAGCCAATGTGGGTGAGGTAATATCTTTTCTTAGACCAACTTCTGTTGGTGAGAGTGACAAGCTTTTGAGCCACAAAGAGCTCTTCTTCAGGTCTGGGAACATTACTCCCAATGTCCGAGCAAAATGCAAGATGGAACAGATTATTTAGCATAATTAGTTAGCACATATTGTAAGGGACCATTCAAAGTAGAATGGGCCATTAGCACCTCTGCAAACATAGGAAAAAAAGAAGGGGTTAGTGGATTACAGATTGTTTTAATAAACCATAAATCTAGTGTCTCTGTTCAATCCATGATGTCCATAATCCATGATTTGGTGTCCAGCAGATTAATGAATGTAAACTCCCTGGTTCTTCTTTTGAAAATGCTGTGCAAGTTGCCTTTGAGGATTGGGTCTGATAGGTCAGATATAGAGTGATTACTTTATGAAAAGTGTTCACCCACAGGTGATAGGGTGTTTTTGTCTTTTATCATTTTCCTGTGTATATTCATTTGAGTTTATAATGCTTATCTGTTACATCCATATAATCATTATTCAGGCATTTAGTGCACTGGATGAAGTGTGCTACATGTGATAGGCATGTATAAGATCCTGGGATCTTGAAAGGTGTTTTGTGTGGAGTGTTGATCATTATAGTAATGGAGATATGTCTGCAAGTTTTGCATCTATAGTTCTGGCAGAGTCTGGTGCTGCTTTGAGTGGGTGTGTCCTGGTCTGTGGGGAGCTTCCTCTTGATGACGAGTGTTACCTGGGGTTTTCAGAACCCACAGCAGGGGCAACTTGACTATTTCACTCCATGCAGTGTCAGGAATCAATCAATAGGAACACAGCACTTCTGTCTGATCAAGGATTAAATGCAAGTAAGTATGCTCTTATCTAACACTGCAGTTTATTAGATTTAAGCATACAGAGACATAAGCAATAGGTTTAGAACATCCCAGATCTTTTTCCTAAGATCTGGAATGGTATTGAGTAATTAACAGCAGGTTTGCAGTGGCCAGTTGCTCACCCACCAGGGAGAAAGGGTGTCAGAAAAAAGTGTCTCAAGATGGCTTCAGAGGACTGCTCCACAATATACTCTATTAGCTAATCTTTTATAACTAACTTCTACAAAACACATAGGTCATAATGACCCCAACTGGATCATCTCTTTTCTAACTTTCAGTAAACTTTTCATATCAGAGGTGCCTAGATTCAAAGTTTTCCAACCACCAAGGTTTTCAGTCTCAGTTGTTTACTTGTCTGTCCCCTCCTCCCATTCTGATTAGCAAAAAACTATCAGCTAGATATGACCTCGCTTCTAAAAGCCTGTCTCCAAATTAACCCTTAACTATGTGGTGTTCTATTTCATTAATTCCTATTGGCAGAATGCACATAATATGGTTGCAATTAGTTTGATCACATAATGGGGTATACACATCCCTCAAACCAGGGCAACAATGAGTTTCAAGAGATTGTTCGAAGACCAGAAGAGATGATTCTTGAAATATTTCTTTCATGATGGGGTACCCATCGAGTATGGGGTGTAGTTGTTTACACCCATTGGTGGTTACACTAGCTTTACTGTATGGGTTCCAGTGTGGGGTGGTAGGTGACAAATAGGGGTATGCAGTCAGAAGGGGGTTTATTTCTGTATTGAAGCAGGTTCTCCTGGGGTATTTGTGTGGCCTGTTGCATGATGCAATCTACTTCTCTGATGAAGTGTCCTTGTTTGGTGAAGGTGGTTTTAAGTGACCATACTGGGTGGCCATACTGGGTCAGACCAAAGTCCATCTAGCTCAGTATTCTGTCTTCTGACAGAGGCCAATGCCGGGTGCTTCGGAGGGAATGAATCAAAAAGGTAATCATCAAGTGATCCATCCCCTGTCACCCATTCCCAACTTCTGGCAAAGAGAGGCTAGGGACACCATCCCTGCCCATCCTGGCTAATAGCCATTGATGGACCTATCTTCCATCAATTTACCTAGGTCTTTTTTGACCACTGTTATAGTTTTGGCCTTCACAATATCGACAACAAGTGTGTTAAGCTAGGGATAGTCAATAGGCGGACCATGGGCCAAATCTGGAATGCGAGATGCTTTTGAATGGACCCCACAAAGTTTTTATTTGTTTATTATCATTATGGGTTTTTAAACATTTTTTTCTTGGAGTCTGGACCTTGACTATACCTTGACCAAGAAATTTGGACCTTGACAAAAATAGGCTATCCCTTCATTAAGGTATATATCACTTACTTTCTCCTCAAAGCACATTCTGTGGTATCTGAGTGCCTGGCTGTCAATAACATATTTCTTGGTATGGTTGGGGTGGTTACTAGATCTATGAAGGTAGGTGTGGTGATCCATGGGTTTCTTGTATATGGTTGTCTGTAGGGTTCCATTGATGAAGCTGATTGTGGTGTCCAGAAGTTGATGCTAGTGTGGGAAAGCTCCAGAGAGAGTTTAATGGATGGGTGGTGGTTGTTGAAGTTGTGGTGGAAGTCTGAGGGAGTTTAAGCTGTCTTCCCATAGGATGAAAATTTCTCAGGTATATCACTAGTTTCATGATGCACTTCTCCAGAAATTCTTCTTCAGGATGACCCATGAAGAGGTTAGCATATTGGGGAGCCATCCTAGTACCCCTGGCTGTTCTCATGCTTTGGACAAAATGTTTATTGCTGAAGGTAAATCTATGACAGGCGAGGATGAACTGGATGAGTTTGGCTATGTGTTTGGGATGGATAATTGATGGTTGTCCACTGTCTTTTAAATATTTGGGGCAGGCAGCTATCCTGTCATTGTGAGGGATATTGGTGTATAGGAAAGTGACATTCATCGTGGCAAGGATGGTATTCTGAGGAAGGTTGTTAATACTGTGGAGTAGAGTAGGGCTCAAATGTACTTGAGCCATCCAGCTACTGTGAGAGTGGACTGTCTGGAAAGACTCTTGCCTAGGCTCACAGCACATGCACGTTTCAATCTCTTTGGCTTATGAGTGTTTGCACGCAGTGTTCTAGAAAGCCAAAGGTTTCCTTTAATAGATGTTTTCAGTATTGCTTCCTCAAACGGGCAGTCAGTGCCACACACTGGCTGAAATAAATGCTGAGTGACTGAGATCAAGTAGGGGATGTTGAGCTCTGTGGTGCACAATCCCCTCCATTGTAAGACTGCTGATTTTGCAAAATGCTGTGTTTTTGACGAGCTGTGTCTGGGGAACTCCTTGCTCAAATGACCCTGAAATTTGGGTCACTAACCCTATCCTGTTCCCCCAGGAGACAACAAATTTCATGATAGTCCAAGTAAGCATAGAGATCTTACAGCACTAAGAAGAAATAACATTTAAGTAGAAAGGGCTTCTCAACCTAAACTAAAGCAGAGCTGGTGCTTCATTATAGAATCATAGGACTGGAAGGGACCTTGAGAGGTCATCAAGTCCAGTCCCCTGCCCTCATGGCAGGACAAAGCACCATCTAGACCACCCCTGACAGGTGTTTGTCTAACCTGCTCTTAAAAATCTCCAATGACGGAGATTCCACAACCTCCCTAGGCAATTTATTCCAGTGCTTAACCACCCTGACAGTTCAGGCATTAGGAAAAAATTCCTATCAAAACTTCCCTTGCTGCAATTTAAGCCAATTGCTTCTTGTCCAATCATCAGAGGATAGGAAAATAATTTTTCTTCCTCCTCCTTATAACAACCTTTTAGGTACTTGAAAACGGTTATCATGTCCCTTCTCAGTCTTCTCTTTTCCAGACTAAACAAACCCAAGTTTTTCAATCTTCCCTCATAGGTCATGCTTTCTAGATCTTGAATCATTTTTGTTGCTCTTCTCTGGACTTTTTCCAGTTTGTCCACATCTTTACTGAAATGTGGCACCCAGAACTGGACACAATACTCCAGCTGAGGCATAATCAACGTGGACTGGAGCAGAAGAATTACTTTGCATGTCTTGCTTACAACACTGCTGCTAATACATCCCAGAATGATGTTTGTTTTTTTTGCAACAGTCTTACACTGTTAACTCATATTTAGCTTGTGGTCCACTCTGACCTCTAGATCCCTTTTTTGCAGTAATCCTTCCCAGGCAGTCATTTTCCATTTTGTACATGTCCAACTGATTGTTCCTTCCTAAGTGGAATATTTTGCATTTGTTCTTATTGAATTTTGTCCTAGTTACCTCAGACCATTTCTCCAGGTGTCCAGCTGTTTTTCAATTATAATCCTATCCTCCAAAGCACTTGCAACTCCTCCCACCTTGGTATCGTCTGCAAATTGTATAAATGTACTCTCTATGCCATTATCTAAATCATTGATGACTATATTGAACAGAACTAGACCCAGAACTGATCCTTGCAGAAGCCCACTCGTTGTGCCCTTCCAGCATGACTGTGAGCCATTGAGAACTACTCTGGGAATGGTTATCCAACCAGTTATGCACCTACCTTATAATAGCTCCATCTTGGTTGTATTTTCCTAGTTCTTTAATGAGAAGGTCATTTGAGACTATATCAGATGCCTTACTAAAGTCTCGATATACCACATCTACTGCTTCCCCCCATCCACACGGCCGTCACCCTGTCAAAGAAAACTATCGGGTCGGTTTGATATGATTTGTTCTTGACAAATCCATGCTGACTATTACATATTGCCTTATTATCTTCTAGATGTTTGCAAATTGATTCCTTCATTATTTGCTCCATTATCTTTCCGGGTCCAGAAGTTAAGCTGACTGGTCTGTAATTCCCTGGGTTGTCCTTATTTCTCTTTTTATAGTTAGGCACCATATGTGCCCTTTTCCAGTCTTCTGGAATATCACCCGTCTTCCATGACTTTTCAAAGATAATAGCTAATGGCTCAGATATCTCCTCAGTCAGCTCCTTGTGTATTCTAGGATGCACTTCATTGGGCTCAAGTGACTTGAAGACATCTCACTTGTCTAAGTAATTTTCAACTTACTCTTTCCTGTTTTGAACCTACCCCATTTTCACTGGTGTTCACTATGTTAGGCGTCCAATTGCCACCAACCTTCTTGGTGAAAACCGAAACAAAGAAGTCATTAAGCACGTCTGCCATTTCCACATTTTCTGTTATTGCTTTTTTGTCTTCTTTGAGTAATGGGCCTACTCTGTCCTTGGTCTTCCTCTTGCTTCTAATGTATTTGTAGAATGTTTTCTTGTTACCCTTTATGTCCCTAGCTTGTTTGATTTCCTTTTGTGCCTTGTCCTTTCTAATTTTGCCCCTTCATTCTTGCGTTGTTTGTTTGTATTCATCCTTTGTAATCTGACCTAGTTTCAACTTTTTGTAGGACTCTTTTTTTTATTTTTAGATCATGGAAGATCTCCTGGTTAAGCCAGGGTGGTCTCTTGCCACTCTTCCTATCTTTCCTGTGCAGTGGAATAGTTTGCTCTTGTGACCTTAATAATGTCTCTATAACACATAATAAATGGGTTAATTGTTTATCAGGTCCAAATACCCTAACACTGCACTGGAGACATTACCGTACCAGGACTGGCCTGGAGGTGTCTTAGCATTCGCTCCCCATGTTGCAATGTGGGTAAATTTGCTTTGTAAGTAATGACAGTACTCACAGCTCCCCAAAAGGACAGAGAAAGTAGCGTGAGTGAAGGGACTTATTTGGTCGCTGGGAGGTAAGCAAAGCCACAGTGCTGTTAGCTACACCTGTAAAAGACATGTCCCAGCAAAGAGATGGAGGAAGATATGAAGAAAATCAAAAATAAGTCTTCCCAGAAGGTGTAATCTGCACTGACTGCTGAAAGGGAAATAAAGGGTCAGATCCTCCGGATGAGCCATTGATGCCCAGCACAGCTCAGGGTGACGGGTGTAGGCTACCATCACAGCCACCTGATCCTCAGACTGCCAGGCACCAGTCTGATCCTGAGCAGCAGCTTAGAGCAGCCAAGGGATCATTCCAGCTTCTGGGATCACCACAGAGACAGGGTCCTGAGTCTATGCCCCCTCCTCCAGTAGCTGTGAGCTGGGATGTCATAGAGCTGGTTATACTGGAAGATTTTCTAGGAAATTCTCAGTTGGCCACTTAAGCCATTTTCAAGTGGACTCTGCACTGCGCTGAGGATAAGGATTGGGATCAAACAATGCAAACCAACCTAGTGGAGTTCAAAGTGGGCCAGAACTATGTTTTATTTGCATGGAAGTAATCCCATTGGCTTCATTTTTGTTATACCAATATAAGTAAGAGAAGAATTGAACCCAGGATGTATAAGTCATCTGTTACTGGGTACTGCTTTTCTTCAAATTACAAACATCAGGCTGTCTATGGAATAAGTAAACTGTATATAAAGTCACCATTTTCTACTCTGAAATTTTGGTTTGTTTTAACTTCCTTCTGCAGAAAGAAGTAAAGCATTTCAAGATGTCCTGTCCAGATTAAACCTGGAGAAGCACAGAAGCATCAAGATCAGGCTGAGGGATGTTTTGGAGATCTGCCCAGAAAGCATCAAGAACAGGATTCCAGAGGCATTAGGTGATTTACCTTGGCATTTCCTGAGGAAGGTCATGGCTCTGAATGGGGCGGCCAGAAATACAAGCATTGGGCACAAGGCTCCTGAAGAAGAAATGGATGATTATGAGGAGAAACTGCATACTGATGGCACTTTCTGTTTTAGTGACACTGAGATGAAAGTTTCTCTGCAATCTCTTGATGTTCTTTGTGCTGTTCTGCTTTGCTCAGTTTCCTACAGCAGGAGATCCTGTCCAAAATGTCCATGTGCCAGTTTGCCCTCCCTCTGCTGCTACCCGCCCTCAACACCCCCAAGGGCACCCTACTACTGTGGGTCATGAGGGACATTGTGAGGAAGTGGAGGCCGCACTCCCTGGCACAGAGCAGAGGGTTCAGAGAGGAGAGCCTGGTGCTCACAGAAATGCCAATGATTTCTTTTCTGTGGATGGGGAGCTGCAGCTTCTCCAAGTCCCAACTCCTCAATGAGGTTCTCAGCCCCTCCCAGCAGCACCACGATTTCTTTATCCATTGGGACATGGAGTCTGGGAACTTCCTTCAGAAAATCGCAGATGGGCTGGTTGAGATTTCCTGGTATTTCCCTGGGGGAACGGAAATTTCTGATCTTTTCCCAGAACCCATTGCAGTTACAAATCTGCACGGAGACATTGAGTCCCACTGGCTACAGTTTAGCTTTTTAACAGCGGTCTCCTCCGCAGTGTTCATAGTTACCGAGAGCATCGGTGAGAGAGAATACGAGCTGTTATCATCTCTGAAAAAATCCAGCTCTAAATATTACTTCATCCTCAACTGCAAGAATAAGAAACCCAAAGAAACTCTGGGATTTCTTAATAAGCTGTCCTCAGTGTTGAAACTGAGCAAATCACTAATACTGGTGAAAGATAGTACCATGAATAATGCAGGATTTGTGGAAAAAGGTGAAGTCCACCATAGGAACCATAGTGAATTCATCTCCGAAGACAGTGAGTTTGGAAGCCATGGCAGTGACGGCACGTGACCTAGGAATCCAGGTGGATGAGGAGTGTCAGGCATGTCAGTGTGCGAGGAAATATACTGAAGAAATCACTGCAGAAATAAGAGATGGGGCAAAATACAAAAGGGAAATGCTGAGCCTGCAAGGAGACCCATGGAAAAACTTGGCTCAATTGGAAAAAGAGATGTGCCAAATGAAAAGGCAAGGGGACGTGGCCATTGAAGACTATAAATCTGTGCTGAAACAGAAATGGTTAGAGATACGTAGACAGCGGAATCAGTGTGACCGTACTAATGGTTTGACTAAGTTTATCAATGGAATAGTACAGTTGAATCCAGTGGAGAAACATTACTTTCTGAAATGGATGAAATTTAGCCTGGATAATATTGCAAGGGGGAATCTTTCTGAAATGTGGGCAGACTATAAAGAGAAATGTGAAACTCCAGGAGTGGACCGAAAACAGATGGAGGAATTAGATAAATTAATATCTGATAGTTCCTTGGGGGGGAGCATTTCATGCGTGAGTTGGGACAGTTCTATGACGCTGAATGCTCAATGGTTAAAGAAGGGAAAATGGAAGAAAGCCAAAGACCATTCTCCCATCTCCCATGCACAGCAGCTGACCTGATGCTGGAAGGGTTTCCTGTGGAGCTGATCGATGGAGATGCCTCCAACATCCCCATGAACTGGGTAGTAGATGTTCTAACTCATCTCCATATCAGACTAGGGGGTAGATCCAGAATGGTGGTTATAACTGTGCTGGGAGTGCAGAGCACTGGGAAATCGACTCTTCTCAACACCATGTTCGGCCTGCAGTTGATCAATGTAGCGATCGATGTACGCGAGGAGTGTTCATGACACTCATTAAAGTTACAGAAGCTGTTCAGGAGCTGCTTGGCTGTGATTTCATCCTGGTGATAGACACTGAAGGTCTGAAGGCCCCTGAACTAACAGCACTGGAAGACAGTTATCAACATGACAATGAGCTGGCCACCCTGGTGATTGGACTGAGTGACATCACCATCGTTAACATGACCATGGAGAATGCCACAGAAATGAAGGATGTTCTGCAAATTGTGGTCCATGCATTTCTCAGAATGGAGGAAATAGGACAACAGCCAAACTGCCAGTTTGTGCACCAGAATGTCAGTGATGTGTCTGCTCATGATCAAAACATGAGGGACAGGAAACACCTCCTGGAGCAGCTGAATGAAATGACCAAAGCTGCAGCAAGGATGGAAAAGCAAAGCAGGGAAATGGCATTTTCTGATATTGTGGAGTATGACCCAGAAAAACACAATTGGTACATGCCTGGCTTGCGGCATGGAGTCCCTCCCATGGCTCCCGTAAACACTGGATACAGTGAGAGTTTGTGTGAGCTAAAGAAATACCTGTTTGAATTCATAGAGAACCGTTCACGGAAAAGAGCTGGAAAGGATATTCCTGATTTTATTGTATTGTTGAAGAGCCTGTGGAAGTCAGTGAAACATGAGAACTTCATCTTTAGCTTTAGAAATAGCCTTGTAGCTTAAGCCTATCACCAGCTGTCTATGAAGTATTCTGAATGGGAATGGGGTTTCCGCAAGGAGATGTATCTCTGGAAATCTGAAAAAGAAACTTTTATCCAGAATCAGCTGCCAGAGACACTAGAGGGTGATCTCTTTCACAGCTTAAAAATGGAAGCACAAGGGAAGCTAGAGCAGGGAGAACAGAAGCTCTTGAATAACTTAGAACAGTATTTGAAAGGTGAAGCTCCAAATTTGAACCTGATAGAAAAGTACAGAGAAGATTTCAAAAGGAGCACGAATAGCCTCAAAAGAGAACTTGAAAATTCTTCAACCAGTAACTGTAAGGAAGCAATTCGAATACGAAGAGGACAGCACAAGATAGACAATATCCAGTCTGGGTACAAGCAGAAAATTGAAGGGGAAGTTGACAGACTCTTGGCTGAATACCGAAACAGAGAAGATAAATTAGACCATGAGAAACTGAAAAAAGAATTTGAAACGATGTGGCGAGAAACCTTGTCAGAGTTAACGCTCTGTACTTTACAGAAATGTCAAGTTGTTCAAGATATGGATCTCCAGTTGAGAAAGGATCTGAAGCACAGAGGGGGTGCTGTCAGACAGATACTACAACATGCAAAAAGCCTGCTGGATTATAGAATGAAGTCTTTCACAATGAAGAAGGAGTACTTAAACTTAAAATGGACCAGAGCAGTTGCAGAATACTTCTCACAGGAATGTTACTGTAAAACTGAAGAGTTTGCTCTATCTTTAATGACTGAATGCAAGAAATACATTGAAGAAAAAGTTAAATCCAAAACAGACTATGATGAAACCTATTGTGGAGAACTGCTGCATATGGTTAATGAGAGGTTAAAAGAGGAGGAGATTGAGCAACTTCACACTTCTCCTTTGTTTGAAGTTGACCTGAAGCGTCACGTTTTGGGGGAAGCAGCTTGGCATTTCAGAAGATGCATGAAGATTTTATCAAAGAAAACGATCCTCAGCAACATCTGGAGAAGCTGAAACCTCATTATTTCTCCATATTTACTGATCTCTATTTGGAAAAGAAGGAAAGCCAAACAAGGGTGAGGAATTTCTGCGATCAGTGTCTCCAACCTGCCCTGGTGGGTTATGTCAACAAAAGGCTCGGACTAGAAATAGTTGACAATTTTCTCAGCAGTGAACAGGCCCTTGAATACGCCAGCCAAAGCTTCTTTCAGTTCTTTTTGCTAAAGAAGCTGCTGGAAGAGATTAACTTTGACAACTATGTGAAATAGATAAGTAACTATGAAGAGTTTGTCAAATCCTGGATACAGAGATGTCTGATAGACCACTATGAAGGGAAGGCAAGTTTGAGAGATTTGGAGAAAGGGATTCTATCCAGAATAATAAATAAAATCAAGGGAATTCTGAAAAACTCCATAAATAAAAACAATAACACAGTTTCTGCCTTTTTAGACAGCTTTTACAAAGAGCTGCAGCAGGACCTGGCCATTTCCAGCAATAGCTTAGTTGAAGACAATTAGAATCCATTGAAGACAATTAAACTGCTATATTTAGAGCATGACTGTCATTTACTCTCCCTATTGTGCATTAAGAAATTAGTATTCTTGTTTTAATGTAATCACGCATAAGAAGCAACAGAAAACCATTTACAGTTAAACAAAATAAACTTGGGAACGGACTTTTTTGTGCTGGCTTATTTATTTTGAAATGTTGCCTTGGAACTTTTTGTTTTATTTAGCCCTGAGAGGAAGGATAGTGGGTGAGGTCAGCAAACATTTCAGGAGATGTGATACTTCCAAAGAACAAACCCAAGATCCCAAGTGATGCAGGAACCCTTAACATTTAAATTAGCCCTTCTGAGAGGCCTGATGCTGATAAGAATGACTGACCTCATGAAAAACGGGCTTTGTTTTCTCACTTAAACAGTGAGAAAATTTCACGGAGCCCTGAGCTCTCACTGGGGGGGATGGGGTGGAGACCCAATGGGGCACAAGTTAGTAACCGCTGTGGTGGGATAGGCAGGGCCAGCTCTGGAGTCAACAGAGCAACCCTCAGGTGAAGCAGTTAAACCCCAACCCAAAGACTGGAGTTTCCACAGTTACAAGGGAAATTAGATAACTATACACACACACACACACACAAACAGACTGAAATATGTAGGGTTAGAAATCCCCAGTAACAACACTGATGGCCCAAACTCTCTGCAGTGACCCCAAACCATGACACTCCCTCTCTGTGTCCCTTCTCGACAGTGGGGCTGTGAGTGTAGCTGGATTGGGCAGTGGCTCCGTCTACTGTCCCACGGAGGAATCTCTTCTCTTCATTGCCACATGCCACGCAGTTGCCGTACTCTATCTGTCAGCCCAGCTGCTCAGTGGATTTGCCCATGTCACCCGGTTTCAGTTGTTCCTTTCCACATAGAATCACAGGACTGGAAGGGACCTTGAGAGATCATCAAATCCAGGGGTTCTCAACCTTTTTCTTGCTGAGACCCCATTCAACATCCTATAAAAACAATAGGGCCCGGCAGGGGGGAAGCGTGGGCTCCAGGCCAAGGGGACACACTTGGGCATAGGCATAGTTTTACTTCTATTTTTTGGGGGGGCGGGGGGAGGAATGCCTGGCATGGTTCATCCCATCTCCACAGAGCAGGGTCCAGGGAGGATGTGCCATCTCCACCCCCTGACTCACTCAGGAGGGCACCCAGCTTGTCTGTGCTCTGGGGCGATGCAACCAAAAATATATCTCAAAGTGGGGACTCAGTTCAAAAGGTTTGAAAACCGCTCAGGGTGCGGGCAGGGGGTTAGTTAGGGGCTGTGTGAAATGAGGGGAGTAGCTCAGGGTGCAGGGAGGGGATAGCTAAGGGCTGTGTATGGGCAGGGGGTAGCTCAGGGTGCAGGCAGGGGGTAGCTATGGGCTGTATGCAGGCAGGGGGGCTTCCAGTGCAATGCCCAGCTTCAGGGGCAAGGCACTGGGACTCCCGGCTTCAGCCTCCCTGCTGCTCCTGGCTTGTGGGGGAGGGTAGGCTTGCCGGCTCGAGCACCGCGTTGCTCCTAGCTAGGAGGGGATGTGGGGACCCTGCCGGCTTCAGCCCCACCTAGCTTCTGGCTGCGCCACTCCCGGCTTGGGGGGGATGGGGACGGCACCACGGGCTTCAGCCCCGCGCCGCTCCTCACTACAGCAGGGGGCCCACTGGCTTCAGACCCGCACCGCTCCTGGCTTAGGGGGAAGGGGGGGGCAGGCTTCAGCACTGGGGCTCCAGGTTTCAGCCGTGGGGCTCCACGGCCCCCCGGAAAGGGCTCACTGACTCCCCCGCTGAGAACCACTGATCTAATCCAGTCCCCTGCACTCATGGCATGACTAAGCATTATCTAGATCATCCCGGACAGGTGTTTGTCTAACCTTCTCTTAAAAATCTCCACTGATGGAGATTCCAGAACCCCTCAGGCAATTTATTTCAGTGCTTAACCACCCTGACAGGAAGTTAGCCATTGATAGCTACTCTCTGGAAATGGTTTTCCACCAGTTTTGCACGCATCTTATAGTAGCTCCATATAAGTTGTCTTTCCCTAGTTTGTTTATGGGAAGGTCAGGTGAGACTGCATCAAAAGCCTTACTACCGTCAACATATACCACATCTACTGCTTCTCCCCATCCACAAGGCTCGTTACCCTGTCAAAGAAAGCTATCAGGTTGGTTTGACACGATTTGTTCTTGACAAATCAATGCTGACTATTACTTATCACCTTATTATCTTCCAGATGTTTGCAAATTTAGAGCTTAATTATTTGCTCCATTATCTTTCCAGGTACAGAAGTTAAGCTGACTGGTCTGTATTTCCCCAGGTTGTCCTTATTTCCCTTTTTTTAGATGCCCTTTTCCAGTCTTCTGGAATCTCTCCCGTTTTCCATGACTTTTCAAAGATAATCACTAATGGCTCAGATATCTCCTCAGTCAGCTTCTTGAGTATTCTAGGATGCATTTCATCAGGCCCTGGTGACCTGAAGACATCTAATTGGTCTAAATAATTTTTTACTTGTTCTTTTTCTATTTTATCCTCGGATCTCACCTCATTTTCACTGGCATTCAGTATGCTAGATGTCCAATTACCACTAACCCTCTTCTTGAACACTGAAAGAAAGAAGTCATTAAGCACCTCTGCCATTTCCACATTTTCGGTTATTGTTTTTTCCCTCTTCATTGAGTAATGGGCCTACCCTGTCCTTGATCTTCCTTTTGCTTCTAACGTATTTATAGAATGTTTTCTTGTCACCCTTTATGTCTCTAGCTATGATCTGTTTTTTTCCTTGGCCTTTCTCGTTTTGTCCCTACAGACTTGTGTTATTTATGTTCATCCTTTGTCATAATTTGACCTAGTTTCCACTTTACGTACAACAATTTTTTGATTTTTAGATCATTGAGGATCTCCTGGTTAAGCCAGCATGGTCTCTGGCTATACTTCCTATCTTTCCTATGCAGTGGAATAGTTTTCTTTTAGGCCTTGTTGTGGGGCAACTGCCCCACTCCAGTAAAACAGGGGTTAAAAGCATCCCTGGAGAGGGCTGTAGCTGGGCTAGGCTGATTCGGGAAGCAGCCACAGCTGTGGCCAGCTCAATCAGGGTCCAGCTGGCCCTTATAAGAGGGCTTGGGGCCAGAAGTGAGAGGAGTGTCACTCTAGCTCTGGAGGGAGAAGGGCTAGCTGCCTGGGAGCAATGTACCTGAAGTGGAGCAGTGCTGGGGAAGGGCAAAGGGAGCTGGGGAGCAGCAGTCTGGTTAAATCCCCAGGCTGAGGCCTTGTTGAAGGCCTAAGAAAGGTACTGGGGAGGCAGAGGGGCAGCCTGGGGATAGGCAAAGGCACCAGGTCCTACCCCCTCGCCAATGATGAGTAGCCATTACAGACTGCAGTCTGCCCCAGTGAGCAGGGGCTAGATGATGACTGGCAGTAGCCACTGAGGCAAGGTGGGTTTAGAGGGTTGGGGGTTCCCCTGGGAGGGGAGACCCAGAGTGTGGGGGTACAGCTAGGGGGCAGCACCCCAAGGTAAAAGGGCACTGAGGTCCAGGAGGGATATGGGGGCCCTAAGGCAGGCAAGACACCAGCCTGCAGAGGGGGCTCCCAGTGCTGAAGAGCTAACTTCCAAGATGACCAGCAGGAGGCGCTATGCCGGTGAGCCTTCGCCTTGCTACAGGCAAGTAAAAATGTCTCTGGAAAACTGCCAACTCTTGAACTGTTTTTCCCTTTAGACTTGCTACCCAGGGATCTTACCTACCAACTCCCTGAATTTTCTTAAGTCAGCCTTCTTGAAAGGCAGCACCTTGCACAGACACATTGAATGTTGCCTGACATTATCAAGCTCTTTTTGAAATTCCTCACAATCCACCCAAACAAAAGAATTCGGTGGCCCGGGCAAGTTTTCCTATCTCAAGTTTTTAGTCCATTATTCCAGGTCAATAATAAACACACAGAACACGACCAATCCTAGTGTTGCCACTCAGGGCGTCCCACTCTCCAGGTGATCATTAATTCCCACCTCTCCCCATCCAATTCTTACACCTCACATATGGGCTCTGTCTCTCCGCTGCTCCCAGCACTGGGCCCTTCTCCCCTTCTGCTGCTGCACTGAGGCTCTCCGGCCTCCCTCCTTGGGGCGGCTCAGGTCTCCCTCCCCACAGCTCGGCCTGGGGGCAATGGGGCAACAGGTCTCCTGGGGCAGGGACGCTGCAGGGGCTTGGGTGACCAGATGTCCCAATATTCAGGGCTTTTTCTTCTATAGGTGCCTATTACCCCCCACACACACACACTCTGTCCCGATTTTTCAAACTTGCTATCTGGGCACCCTAGCAGGGGCTGGGGCTGCAGTGCAAGCAGCCCCATCGTGCGAGTTCCCCACCCCAGGGCAGAGGGGCCCAGCTGGGCTGATTTGGGGGGAAGGGGGGCAGGGGGAAGCAGCAACAGTTCCTGTAATCTGACCTTTCCCACACCCTCCCCCCACAAATCTCCCCATGGGTCTTCTACTAACCCCCCCAAATCCTCTCTGCTCCCCTGAATCCGCCTCCTGACACCCTGCCTCGCCCTGCACCTCCTGCCCTTCAGTTACCCCCAAAAAGCCTTTTCCCCCTCCTGCCCCTCATGCCCCCTGAACTGCCACCTGCCGCCTCCTGCTTCCATCTCCTTCGCTTGCCCTTTGGACGGCACCCGCCCCATTCTGCTCCCTGCCCTGAAGCAAACAACCCCCCGCCCTTTGGCTTGATAACACCCCTCCCCTGCTCCAACCTCTGTGCCCCCAGCCCCAAACCGCATGGGGCTGGGAGGAGGAGAAAGTCCTTGCCGGCTAATAAAGCCAGTTTGTGCCCCACAGCCCTGCCTTGGGGAGGGAGGGAGTCAGCCTGAACTTCTCCCCCAAAACTGACCCCTGTAAACTGCCCCTGAACTTCCCCCTCCTCAACAATCCCCTCAACTCTGCCCCCCAAATCTACCCCATGCCTGGACTCTGCCCCTCCCCCATTCTGGCCCCCTCCTCAGTCCCCCTAATGAGCCCTGTATGAACCCCAACCCCCTCTGCTCCCCTGAACCCATCTCCTGACCCCTGCAGCCCCTCCTGCACCTCAGCCCCCCCCCGAACTGCCCCCTCCCTTCCCTAGTGACCCCCAGCTCCACAGGGTGACTCTGCTGTGTCGGTTTAACTGTCACCCCAGGACATGCCAAGCTCCCCTCCCCCCTTACAGTCACCTGGGCCCTCATTAGCCTCGGGGGTGGGAGCTAATTTGCACAGAGGATAATGGAGCAGCCAATCAGGGGCTGGCCGGGGTGCCGGGGGGGCTATAAAGGGCTCCTCAGGGCTTGCAGACCCCTGGGTAGGGCTGTAGCTGTGCTGGGAGCCCGGGCTGCAGGGTCAGGGAGGGGTCTGGGCCCAGCCCCAGAGCCGGCAGGGGAAGCGGGAGGCTCTGGTGCTGCGCAGGGTGGGGCAAGAGCTGGGTACAAGAGGCCCCAGTCACTGCAGCTCCCCCTCTGTGGGGCTCCAGGGGAGAGGTCTGGAGCATTTGTCACACGCTTGGGATCCCCCCTGTAAGGGAGGACAAACTGGGCTTCATTCATACCCCAGTCTCAGTCATAATGCTGGGGTAACAGCGGGGGCCCCTTTCATAAATCACCTCATTATTTTTAGCTCTTTGTTTCATGGGTTGCAAGCCTCCCACATTCTCATTCAGTGAAAGAGAGCCGTCCCCTCCTGCTGGCATCGAACCCCGTCCCTCTGACTGCTACCGACACGGCCTGGCCTGGGAATGTGAAGGAACGTCTCCGAACTGAGAGGAGACACGCACAGAAACATACAGTCCTCTGTTTTGGAGAGCGAGAGGCTGGAGAGACACAGACATACCCTCAGTTCACTGATCTTTCATGTTAATAACAGTTTGAAGAACATCCATCCAGTCTAGAAGAAAGGTTTGCACTCTCCGAGCAGCTCAGCACAGGGGATGGGGGCGCTGGGGCAGTAAAAAGGCTCCAGGGAGCCCTGAACCTCGGTGGCTCCTGCTGGGGTGCCCAGGCACAACGGGGCACAGCTCGGTAACTGCTGGGGTGGGAGAGGCTGTAACAGCACTGAGGGAAGCTGAATGCAGGGGGATTTCTAGTTAAAAGGGAAGTTAGAGTTATTACAGTAAATGTGTAGGGAGAAAGAAAAGGAGGACTTGTGGCACCTTAGAGACTAACCAATTTATTTGAGCATGAGCTTTCGTGAGCTACAGCTCACTTCATCGGATGCATACCGTGGAAACTGCAGCAGACTTTATATACACACAGAGATCATGAAACAATACCTCCTCCCACCCCACTGTCCTGCTGGAAATAGCTTATCTAAAGTGATCATCAAGTTGGGCCATTTCCAGCACAAATCCAGGTTTTCTCACCCTCCACCCCCCCACACAAACTCACTCTCCTGCTGGTAATAGCCCATCCAAAGTGACAACTCTCTTCACAATGTGCATGATAATCAAGGTGGGCCATTTTCTGCACAAATCCAGGTTCTCTCATCCCCTCACCCCCCTCCAAAAACCACACACACAAACTCACTCTCCTGCTGGCAATAGCTCATCCAAACTGACCGCTCTCCAAGTTTAAATCCAAGTTTAACCAGAACGTCGGGGGGCGGGTGGGTAGGAAAAAACAAGGGGAAATAGGCTACCTTCCATAATGACTTAGCCACTCCCAGTCTCTATTTATTCTTGTGACACCCCCCCCCCTCCAACAGGGCCACAGACCCCCCAGTTGAGAACCACTGTGGTAGAATAGATCCCTGTCAGCTGAAAGAGCTGAGGCTTTGTCTTCACTGCAGAGTTAACCTGAGTTTTCTACACTCAGTTACTGGGCTTGAGTCAGCCTCTCTCACATGAGAAGAGCCGCACTGTGAATAAACAAAGGTCCTGCTGTGTCCAGACTGGCACTGCACTCACTCAGGTGGGGCACTGAGACTTTTAGGAGCTCATCCCAAGGCTCTTTGCCCAGCAGTGAGCTGAGCCACTCTATGGATTCTTTCCCAGTGGATGGTGGGAGAACTTGTCTGTCCTTTCTTGGGACACAGGGGGAAGAGTGGGAAGGCATTGGAGAATTAGAAGCACTCAAGTGCAGCTAGCTTGCATCCATACTACAGAAAGATCATGTTAGCTGGTGAGTTGTGCTAACTTAGGCTTTAGCCTGTGCCCCGAGGGGCCAGCTCACTTGAGTTATTAGCAGCACATCTTAAGGGTTTTTCTGTGTGGACAGGAGTCGAGTTAGGGCAATGCATAAGGTGTAGCTCGAGTTAACTCGGCCTCTCCTTTTGAATCTGAGCAATATTATCTGCAGAATACAATGAAAATACTTCACTCTCACAAGCCCCATTCACACCTGGCAGTGCCAATCTCTTCTAACCATGTTCACTGCCAGTACAGAACAAAGGGCGATAAGAGGACATTGTCTTGGGGAAGGTCTGTCTCCTCCAGCTCTCTGGTTTGTTGAAAGTCTAATTCCAACTCGGGATTTATGCCACATTTCTCCCACAGCTTTGGGGCTCGCAGAGTCTGTGATTCCTGATTTAATACCTCCATCAAGATAAACAGAAGAGAAATAAGTTATTTAATGACTAATTCTCTTCAATCACATCCTGTTTTGTATGTCTTTGTTTTATTCAATACACTGCACCTGCCGGCAGGGCCGGCCCACAACATTTTGGCACCTCAGGCATTAGGGTGACCAGATGTCCCAACTTTATAGGGCCAGTGCCAACTTTTGGGTCTTTTGCTTATATGGGTTCCTATTACCCCCCCCCACCCCCTCTCCTGATTTTTCACATTTGCTGTCTGGTCACCCTATCAGGCGGGGAGCTCAAATGACACCCCCATGCCCCCTTGCTTGGGCCAAAACTTTGAAAGGTCTCAATTCTGCCTTCTTTCTGTTCTACTCCGCCCGTGGTACTGCTCTGCTACCTACCCCAAGAAAGGAGAACTAACAACTTTAAATGCCTTGTTCAAAAATTGTCAGTACACTTTACTATGCAGACAAGAAAAGTTACATTTGCTGTTCAGGCATTTGAAAGTTAACACTGGCATTTTGATGTTTGAATAATCAAAGTGGTGCTTCCGTGCCTTCTTAGTTGCAGAGATTTCAACTGCTTCTGCTTCCTGAAGGTCCACAGTCTGGGCCAACTCATACTCTATTGAGATGGTTGCAAGGCCGACTAGCCTCTCCTGGGTCATTGTGGAGCGTAGATGTGATTTTACTAATTTCAGCTTGGAGAAGCTGTGTTCTCCCCTGGCAGCTGTTACAGGAAGTGTTAGAAGTATGCACAGAGCCACAAAATAATTTGGAAAGACGGTGGTCATCTTATTTGTGCACGTATATTCCAGAACAGCCTTTGGAGTTGATCCTGTTGAATGTATCTGAAAAGGGCTTTCAGTTCATCACCTATATCACTTGCATCAATATCGCACATGTCGTCATGTGTCAACACGGTCTCTAGTGCCCTGCATTGCTGGTTTAGGTCTTCTTCAGGTACAGTGAGGAGTTTGGGAACATCCTACAACATCCCAAATATGCTGCTGTGATCCTTGAGCTGCATGAAACGTTCTGCAACGGATTGTATCGCACAGTCTAGCACCCGGTTAAAGAATTCAGCTTTGAATTGTTGTTTGGGGTCTCTTATGAGATTCTCCCGTGCCTCATATGCAAAATGTTGTCTTCTTTGGTGACTCTTGTATTCTTGAATGGGTGGGGAAATAGCTTCAGTGTGAAGCTCCTCTACCCATTTCTGCGCACTCTTCAGAACGTTTTGAAATCCCTCATCTGGCCGGAAGGAGTGTAGGTGGCTGCAGCGGCAGAGGAGCCAGCCAACAGAGCTGGAGACAGGGGAGGTTGAGGGGGAGTTCTGCTGGAGGAGAAGGACTGAGGTGAGAAGGCAAAGACAGACACAGGGGCAGCAGTGGTGGTGACCCAAGCGGTGGAGGACACAATGAAAAACTCATGTTTTCTTCCACACTATGGATAGAGACCTCTTTAATGTTTTTAATGAAGTAAATACTCATGGGAACTGTGCGCTCATGGGAGACTTTAACTTCCCAGATATAGACTGGAGGACAAGTGCTAGTAATAATAATAATAGGGCTCAGATTTTAATAGATGCGATAGCTGATGAATTCCTTCATCAAGTAGTTGCTGAACCAACAACTGGGGATGTCATTTTAGATTTGGTTTTGGTAAGTTGTGAGAACCTCCTAGAAGAAATGGTTGTAGGGGACACCCTTGGTTCCAGTGATCATGAGCTAATTCACCTTAACCTGAAGGGAAGGATAACAAAACATAGATCTGTGAGTAGGGTTTTTGATTTCAAAAGGGCTAACTTTAAAAAAATGAAGGACATTAGTTAGGGAAGTAGATTGGACTGAAGAACTTATGGATCTAAAGGCAGAGGAGGCCTGGGATTCCTGCAAGTCAAAGTTGCAGAAGCTGTCAGAAGCTTGCATCCCAAGAAAGGGGAAAAAATTCATAGGCAGGACTTGTAGACCAAGCTGGATGAGCAAGCATCTCAGAGAGGTGATTAAGACAAAGCAGAAAGTATACAGGGTGTGGAAGATGGGAGGGATCAGCAAGGAAAGCTACCTTATTGAGGTTAGAACATGTCGGGATAAAGTGAGAAAGGCTAAAAGCCATGTAGAGTTGGACCTTGCAAAGGGAATTAAAACAAATAGTAAAAGGTTCTATAGCCATATAAATAAGAAGAAAACAAAGAAAGAAGAAGTGGGACAGTTAAACACTGAGGACTGAATGGAAGTTAAAGATAATCATAGAATCCTAGAATATCTAGGCATGGCCCAATATCTAAACAAGTACTTTGCCTTTGTCTTTAATGAGGATCTTAGGGTAATGGTAGCATGACAAATGGGAATGAGGCTATGGAGGTAGAGATTACCATATCCGAGATAGAAGCCAAACTTGTACAGCTGAATGGGACTAAATGGGGGGCCCAGATAATCTTCATCCAAGAATATTAAAGGAATTGGCACATGAAATTGCAAGTCCATTAGCAAGAATTTTTAATGAATTTGTAAACGCAGGGGTTGTACCACATGACTGGAGAATTGCTAACATAGTTCCTATTTTTAAGAAAGGAAAACAAGTGATCCGGGTAACTACAGGCCTGTTAGTTTGACATCTGTAGTATAGAAAAAAATTTGAAGGAGAAAGTAGTTAAGGACATTGAGGTCAATGGTAAATGGGCAAAATACAACATGGTTTAACAAAAGTTAGATCGTGCCAGACCAACCTGATCTCCTTCCTTGAGACAGTAACAGATTTTTTAGACAAAGGAAACACAGTGGATCTAATTTAGCTAGATTTCAGTAAGGCGTTTGTTACGGTGCCACATGGGGAATTATTAGTTCAAGAATACAAATTATTACAGAGGGTCCTACTGAAAGGTGAACTGTCAGGCTGGAGGGAGGTTACCAGTGGTGTTCCTCAGGGATCGGTTTTGGGGCCAATCTTATTTAATCTTTTTATTACTGACCTCGGCACAAAAAGTGAGTGTACACTAATAATGTTTGTGTATGACACAAAGCTGGGAGGTATTGCCAATTCAGAGAAGGACCGGGATATCATACAGGAAGACCTGAATGACCTTGTAAACTGGAGTAATAGTCATAGGATGAAAATTAATAGTGAGAAGTGTAAGGTCATGCATTTAGGGATTAATAACAAGAATTTTAGTTATAAGCTGGAGATGCATCAATTGGAAGTAACAGAGGAGGAGAAGGCCCTTGGAGGATTGGTTGACCGCAGGATGACTATGGGCCACCAATGTGATATGGCCGTGAAGAAAGCTAATGCGGTTTTGGCATGCATCAGGTGAGGTATTTCCAGTAGAGATAAGGAGGTGTTAGTACCGTTCTACAAGGCACTGGTGAGACCTCATCTGGAAGACTGTGTGCAGTTCTGATCTCCCATGTTTAAGAAGGATACAGGAACAGGTACAGAGAAGAGCTACTAGGATGATCCGAGAAATGGAAAACCTGTCTTATGAAAGGAGACTCAAGGAGCTTGGCTGCTTTAGCCTAACCAAAAGAAGGCTGAGGGAACATGTGATTGCTCTCTGTAAATACATCGGAGGGATAAATACCATGGAGGGAGGGGAATTCTTTAAGCTCAGTACCAATGTGGACACAAGAACAAATGGATACTGTGGAAGAAGACAAGTTCTTACTTTTAGTTTGCATGCAACAAGTTAGAGACAGTTTTATTTTTAGGCAATTGCAAGAAGGAAGACAGCCGTTTGGACAGGGTGTCTGTTTTTATGCAACTTTTTAAAGTATAAACAATGTAAAGCAAGTATTTATACCTTTTTATTACATAAAGCTCTGCTTTGTCTATACATTTTTTATATTGTATTTGTTTTTAACATGTTTTTGCTACAATTACATTTTATTGTTCTTTTAAGGCAAGGTTTTTGCTTTGCAATTTTTGTACGCTTACACCAGTTTTGACTTTAGAAGTTTTGAATTCTTAGGGGTTAGAGTTACCCTGACTTTTGCTTTTTTTTTTTTTTTTTTAACAGAACTAAGATGGCTGCACTTAAATGCCCTTTTTTACTTTCACACTCCCCTCTTCAGTGCTTTTAGCCCAACCATCATTTTTAAACTTTTATTTTTATTAGACCTTGTATTTTTGATATTAGATTAAAAGGATCGGCTCCATAACTTTTGATTGGATGTAACGATAATGCATAATTAGTATGAACATGAAAAGTATTTTTGTTATTCTGTTTTTTATAACAACAATAACATATTTTTAATTAAACAAAAACAATACAAACATTAATGTGTTTAGTGTAATAATATGCTGGAGTTATTTTGTAGCCTTAGTTGCATAGCACAATATATTATAATTAGTCCATAAGATAAATGCTTTATAGATGGTATGAAAGGCATGTTTTTTAATTTGATATATATTTGGAAGCACATAGATTTGGCCTTGTAATTTAGAGATTTTTCGAACCTTTGGTAGGAGTGAGTGTAGGTTTTGGAATTGGTCGGGTATTAAGGTGGTTTAATGAAAGGGTATTTGAAGCCTAAGATTTAATTATAGGATTTTATTTGCAGGCCAATAGATAAGGATTTTTTGCAGCAATGGTGAAATTAAAATGTATGTTTTGCAAATGGTGACCTTAACGTTTACACAGCTGTAACTAGCTTGGAAGAGCAGGTGTTTTGTTAGGGTTGGTTTTTGTTTTCTACTTTTTTAACAAACGCTGTTAGAAACAGTGACACATTTTTTTTTTGGCTTTAGCTTTTGTACGCACTGAGGCTGTGGGGGCTTTAAAGGCCAAAAATGTTTATTGGCTTTTTATTTTTATGTAAACATTGGGTGTTATTTTAGGAGCACTGACAACAAATTGGCTCGGCATACCAGGGGAATTATTTTTTTTAATATTACCGTGAATTGTTTCATGTTCTATGCATTGTTTTTACGGACCCGGCAGGATTTGGTATGTGGGAGCCCACACCCCTTTCACCGGCCCGTAGGCTTGGCAGGAGCACTGCGAGTGCCTGCAACTTTACCCTGAAAACGTTTAAGTTTGTTTTTACGGCCACAGATCAGATGGCACTTTTGAAGCACGAGTAAGGGCAGTGGGCCAGGCCTGGTGCTTAAGGTCACTGTGAATGGCCATTAGCTGGTTATTTAGGAAATTTTGAACATGCCAGATTTTATTGCAATTTTTTTTGCCTTAGTGATATTTAATACCATTTTTATTAATAGCTTTTGGGTTATTAACCTAAGGGCGGAGATAACATGTAATTTATCCATTTCAGCTTGCACTTGGGTTAACTGTGCTTCAGTCATAAGACTAGTGGCCTTTTTTAGCTGCCCTGATTTTTTATTATGTTGTTGGCTTTTATAAATGTTTTCAATTGCTGCTGCACTATTGGCCCCACTTGACAGGTGTTTGACCCAATATTTTTTTAGAGGAGACACGGGCGCTTTGCTCTGCTAACCAAATGGCAGCTTTTTTGGAGCAGTTGGGATAGATATACGTGACCTGAAAGCTAAATAGGGGAAGAGTAAATTTTATAGTTTTTAATATAGCATTAATTACTATTACTTTAACACATTTCTTTTAGTAAAGTACCATATCACATTTGTTGTTTATATAATTTAAAATACTTTTAAGAAGCATTGACATGAATAGCATAGGAGGGGTATTTTGCAACATGGTACAGATTAGGTTATTAATTACTGGGACTATTTTAGTACAGGTAAATTTTTGGTGGCAGAACACACCCTTTTTTAAATATGAATTTGGTTCTTTACTAATTGGGCAACCAAAAACAATAAGGACCTTTTTTATGACATATTATAGACCCCTAAGATGGCTTTTATATTAACCCCGCTATAAAATCCACGAATTTTAATTTTAGATTTTTGAGGCTTATTTGTAGTGATATTGTATACTTTTCTTTTTATGGACTAGTTTGTTTTTTATTTAATTGTTTTCTTAGATAGGATATTTTGAACCTTTAACCTAATTTTTTAAACAATATTTAATTACATTATTAAAATGTGAAGGCCTTGGCCATTGGGTTTTATTAGAATATCTGATGTTGTTTGTATTTGGATGTGTTACGGGGGTAGAAGTATCATGGAGGGAATGGCAGGGGCAGTGGCAACAAGGCACCTTTGGTATTTGTTATTTGAAAGCGAATTAGGGAGGGCAATACATGCTGAAGGTACTTATTGAAAAACACAGGGCGCAGCCTTGGAATAAACCCCCAAACCCAATTAATACCACACTATTAAGCATGGATTTTACAAGGGTTTTTTTTTTTTTGCCAGTGTATAACGCTACGCCTTGTTTACCAGGGCCAGTTTTTAATGTTCTTTGTAGTTAGGAATTTTTGGACTTTGGCGGTTTTAGCAGAGTGAGCGGCTTTGTTTGTTTGTTTGTTTGTTTGTTTGTTTGTTTTGGAGCAATTGTGGTTTAGTACTGTGGAAGAAAATATATATATATATATATATATATATTTTAGTTTGAATGCAACAAGCCAAAAAGAGTTTATTTTTAAGCAATTGCAAGGGAAGAAATGCAATGGATGAAGAATACCTTTGCCTTAGTAGTTTTTTAAAGTATAAACAATATAAAGCGGTATTTATACCCTTTGATTATATAAGATGGTGTCTTTGTTTATACTTTTTTGATATTTTATTTGTTTTTAAAATTTTTTGCTAACAATTACATTTTATTTTTATTTTAAGGCAAGGTTAAACAGCTTTGTTTGCAGTTTTTTATACGCTTAAGCAGGTCTGCCTTTACAAATTTTGCGGTATTATGGTTCTGCCTTAGCCTGACTGTTGCTTTGTTTTTAAATCAACTGAGAGGCCGACATTTAATGTTTTTTAATTTTGTTTTTACACTCTCCCCCCACCTTTTGTGCATTTTTTAGCACAACTACCATTTTAAATTTTTTATTTTTATTAGATTTTGTATTTTTGATTTTAGATTAAATGGTTAGCCTTATCAACTGTGACTGGATATAACAACAAAGCACACTGTTTGAACATGAAAGGTATT
Source organism: Lepidochelys kempii (assembly GCF_965140285.1). Lineage (NCBI taxonomy): Eukaryota > Metazoa > Chordata > Testudines > Cheloniidae > Lepidochelys > Lepidochelys kempii. The sequence continues at coordinate 234,792 of NW_027621916.1, forward strand.
TTTGTTATTACATTTTTTACAACAACATATTTTTAAACTACATGAAAACAGTATAAACATTACTGTTTTTATTGTAACAATCTGCTGGGGTTGATTTATAGCCTTAGTTACATAACACACTACATTATGATAGACACTTCATAAACTGTGGAATGCATGGTTTTTAATTGAATATATAATTCGAAGTATAATATAATATACTTTGAAGTACATAAATATATATGTACATCAATGAAGTACATAAATACAATATAACTTGAAGTGCATAAATTTGACCTTGTAATTTAGAAATTTTTTGAACCTTTGGTAGGAGTGAGTGTAGGTTTTGGAATTGGTTTGGTATGAAGGTAGTTTAATTCAAAGGTATTTGAAACCTAAGATTTAATTGTAGGACTTTATTTGCAGGCCAATAATGGAATTGTTGGCAGCAGTGATGAGATTAAAATGTATATTTTACAAAGTGGTGGCCTCAACATTTACACGGCTGTTACTAACTGGGAAATTCGGTGTTTTGTTCGGGTCGTTTTCTGTTTGCTACCTTTTTAACAACCATTGTTATAAACAGTGACGACTTTTTTTGGCTTTAGCTTTTGTACGCACTGAAGCTGTGGGGGCTTTAAAGGCCAAAGTGTTTATTAATTTTTTATTTTTATTTAAACATTAGGTGTTATTTTAGGAGCACTGACAACAAATTGGCTAGTCATACAAGGTGGTTTAATTTTTTAAATATTACGGTGAATTATTTAACTTTACCTGCATTTTTTTTATGGACCTGGCAGGATTTGGTATGTGGGAGCCCACACCCCTTTAACCGGCCCGTAGGCTTGGAAGGAGCACTGAGAGTGCCTGAAACTTTACCCTGAAAACATTTAAGTTTGTTTTTACGGCCACAGATCAGATGGCACTTTTGAAGCACGAGTAAGGGCAATGGACCAAGCCTGATGCTTAAGGTCACTTTGAATGGCCGTTAGCTGGTTATCTGGGAAATTCTGCATGTTTGAACATGCCGGATTTTACTGCATTTTTTTTTTTGCCTTAGTGATATTTAATACCATTTTTGTTAACCGCTTTTGGGTCCTTGAACTAAGGGTGGAGATAACATGTAATTTACCAACTTTAGCCTGTACCTGGGTTAACTGTCCTTTAGTAATAAGACCAGTGGCCTTTTTTAGCTGTTTTAATTTTTTATTATGCTGTTGGCCTTGAAATGTTTTAAATTGCTGCTGCACTCCTGGCACCATTTTACAGGTGTTTTACCGATTTCCTTTTTCTAGAGGAGACCCAGGGCCTTTGTTGTGCCAACAGAACAGCAGCCCCCTTGGAGCAGTTTGGATATATAAAATTGACCTGAAATGAGATAGGGCCAAACAAATTTTACAATTTTTAATGTAACATAAATTACTGTAAATTAGTATTTCAAAACTTTTTTTTCAATAAATACGGTACCACATTTGTTGAAATTTTTTTATGTACCTTTAAGAAGCATTGACATGAATAGCATAGGAAGGGGTATATTGCAATATGGTACAGATTAGGTTATTAATTACTGGGACTATTTTAGTACAGGTAATTTTTTGGTGGCAGAACACACCTTTTTTAAATATGAATTTAATTATTTTCTAATTGGGTCACCAAAATCAATAAGGACCCATTTTTTTATATATATATATACTACAGACCCCTGGAATGGCCATTATATTAACCCCATTATAAAACCCACTAATTTACATTTTAAATTTTTTAGGCTTATTTGTAGTCATGTGATATACCTTTACTTTTACTGACCGGTTTGTATTACTTAATTGTTTGCTTATATGGGATATTTTGAACGTTAAAAATATTTTTAAACAATATTTAAATAAATTACTAAAGTGGGAAGGCCTTGGCTATTGGGTGTTATTAGACTATATGGTATTGTCTGTACTTGGATGTGTTACGGGGGATAGTATAGTGGAGAAAATGGCGGGGGCAGTGGCAACAAGGCGTTTCTGGTATTTGTTATTTAACAGCCAATCAGAAAGGACAATACATGCTGAAGATACTTATTTAAAAACACAGGGCGCAGCCTGTTGAATAAAGCCCCACATTTAATTAATACCACTTTGTTAAGCATGGGTTTTACAAGGCTTCTTTGGCCAGTGTATAATTTTTTGTCTTTTTACCAGGGTTAGTTTTTAATATTTTTTGTAGTTAGGAATTTTTGGACGTTGGCAGTTTTAGCAGAGAGAGCGGGTTTTTTTTGTTTGAAGCAGTTGTGGTTTAGTACCATGTAGGGGAGAAGTGACCAGCACGTTACCCTGCAGTGGTCTGGGTTTTTTTGGCAAATGCTGGCTGTGTGGTAATTTCATGACTGGACAAGTGAGCGGTTACTAGCACTTCAGTTTGTTTGTTTGTTTGTTAGTTTTGCTGTCCAGAAGGAGGAAAAGCAATACCAGAAGGAGGGACAGGCTGATTAGTAGTTGAAGTGGAGTTATTTTGAGGCCGAGGGACTTTTTTGCAGAAAGAAGCATGGGTTCAGGCAGTGAGCTCTTGGCACTTTACAGCAGTATTGGTAGTTAGCAGGACTTGCTAAGGGCCTTTTTAGAGTGGGGCCAGAGCAGTTTTGTGTTGATGGACCTGTATGTAGACCCAGTTACCTGTTTTTTAACCAATGGCAGGCTGGTTGAGGTTTCTTGGAGCAGCACTTGTCTTACCTGTGAATACAGAGACCTAACACATTTTATTAATGCCTGTCAGTGTTCTGCAGATTTTACGGCTGCTTGGACCCGTTTTAAGACCCTGTTTTTTTCTTGGGGCAGTTAGGTTTTAATAAAACCCCTTATGTATTTTTAGCTCATTTGACTAAAATGTTTATGGCCAAATGATTTTAATTAAATCATTTTTTGCCTGGATTTATTTGCAGACCTTTTTTTGAAAAGGGCCCTTTTTTTTTCTTTCAACTGGCTGCAAAGAAACCAAGAATTTCTTTTTTCTTCCCAGCATTTTGTAAAATTTAACTACTTAATTTTTTTAGCAATTATAGAGTTAACTTTAGTTTTTTAAAATTACTTATTTTTTAAAATGACACTTAAAATAGTAAAATCTAAGTTAATTAATTGTTTTAGGGATTTACATTTTTGATGCTTGTTATTAGCTATGCTTTTAAAGTTTTTAACTTTTAAAAAAAAAAATTGTGTTGCTTGCTTGGGCCCGATTTTGCTTTTTTTGCTGAACCGTTCCTTTTTATGGGTACAAGCCTTGTTTTATTACCACTTTAACAAGGAGGGTGTGCTTTTTAACTAGCCCCCACCCCTTTGGGTTATTTTTTTGGAAACATTTTTATTTCCAAGGGCTACCCGGGTGGTGGCGTGTGAGCCTGGCCACCTGGGCAGAATGCATGGCCAATTGGCGTTGTCACTGTTTCATGTTTTTTTACGGCAGACACACGGCCATTGCGGCATATGCTGAGCACACATGGTTACAATGCAGGGCAGCTTTTTTTATTTTTAGGCCAAACTGACTTTTAAATTAACCCTCCCCCCGCCTTTATTTTTTTTTTTCATTTAGCTTTAACTAATTGGGGATATGAAAGAGCTGAGAGGGTTAACAATATAGTTTGGGTAGGGAGGCATTTGGTTGCATTACATTTAGTTTTTAAATTTTGTACTTGAGTTTTTAATTTGGGGAGGGAGTTTTTTGGCTTTTGCTCTTGAGACTTATGGAGGATTTTGTAGCTTTTTCTTTGAGGTGTATGATTTTATTTAAATTGAAGGTACCTTTTAGTGGGAATTGTTTAGAGGGATTATTATGTAAAAATTTTAATTACACAAGGGAGTATTTTGTTCACTTAGCGGCTTATAAAATAGTTTCCCCAGTTTATTTTGTTTGCTGTGTTAGCTGCTTAAAAGCTAAAAAGATTTTTAAATACTTTAGGGAAAGGGTTTGCGGGGTAGCAGCTTATAAGTAGGAAAGCCTTTTACTTTTTTGCACTGTTTGCTGGGTCACAAGGTTTGGCTGACCCCTCCCCCCTTAGGTTTAGAACTTCTTTACTTAGAGAGTGAGGGCCCTGGTGTGCCTGAAGTTAGCTTAAGTCCCAGACCTCGATAACGGCACTTACTTTTTACACATTTATTATTTACTTTTATTTTTTTTACTTTGATCTTTAGATGCATTTTTTTAATCTATAACCTTAATGTTTTATGTTTGGACGTAATACACCCTTATTGAGGCAGCAAAAATTTTTAGCTTTGATTTGGTTTGACCTCAACCTCATATTGGGGGTGCGGAAAAAAGTTTTTCAGCACCACTTTGCATTTGGCCTTGTTGCATCATAAATAAGTTTGCATGGCGTGAGCCCAAAGGGACAGACAGTCCCATGGTTAGGATTTTTTTTTGATACCCCAGTATCGATTTTTATAGGTTTTTTTTTACCTTTTGTTTGGTGCTTTGGGCTTTGAAGGGGAAAGGTTTGTAGTAGTTTCTGCTGTTTTAGCCGGGCATCGTTATCCGAGTCACGGCACCAAATTGTAGAAGAAAACAAGTTCTTACTTTTAGTTTGGATGCAACGAGTTAGAGACAGTTTTATTTTTAGGCAATTGCAAGAAGGAAGACGTCCGTTTGGACAGAAAGTTCTTATGCAAATTTTTAAAGTATAAAAAATGTAAAGCAAGTATTTATAGCTTTTTATTATTTATGTAATGATAAAGCTTTGTTTTGTTTATACTTGTTTATATTTTATTTGTAGCAAAAATTGTTAAACAATTACATTTTATTGTTATTGTAAGGCAAGGTTAAAACCAGCTTTGCTTTGCAATTTTTATACCCTTACCAGTTTTGCCTTTTCAAGTTTTGCATTAGAGTTAGCCTGACTTTTGCTTTCTTTTCAACAGAACTAAGATGGCTGCACTTAAATCCCTTTTTGTTACTTCCACAGGAAGTTTAGACTTGAAATTAGATGAAGGTTTCTAACCATCAGAGGAGTGAAGTTCTGGAACAGCCTTCCAAGGGAAGCAGTGGGGGCAAAAGACCTAGCTGGTTTCAAGATTAAGCTTGATAAATTTGTGGAGGAGATAGTATGATGGGTTGACATGATTTTGGCAATTAATTGATCTTTGACTATTTGTGGTAGACTGTTGGGTACACATATTTTTTATTTTTTTTTATTGCTTAGTTTTGCTATGACTTGGGGTTTACCCACCTGCACCCTTTGTTTGCAGCCCGGGGTGGAGAAAGGAATGCTAAACCATTTTTTGGTTTTTAGGCATACTACAATGGAGAGGGGGCTTATTTTTAATTATGCAATTTTTAACTTATAATACCAACAGTGCCAAACAAAGCAAACGTAAAATAACAAGGATAAAACAGATAGATGGTGTGCACTGTTCAGAGCTTTTTCCCTTTGCAGTTTTTTCTTAAACTGTCTCAGATTTTTTGTTACCAATTTGCCTGTGCCTTAGTTAATTAGGCTAAGACCACAGGATCGCAGGGGCGGAGATGAAGAGCATGCACCATGTGACTGAATTTTAAATCTTTATTAATAAACTAACCCAGTGGTGAGTGTAGGAACTGCTTTTATGTTACTTAAAGGAAGAAAAAACTTTAATACTTAAACCTTGACCCACTTTTATACATGTACACACGCTGCCCGGGCTGGCCAGCCCTGGGGGTAGGAAAGAGAGAGAGAGAGAGAGGTGGATGGTAGGTTGTTTTGTGTATAGATTGTTTAGAGGTACGCTGCAAAATTTTTTAACTTGCTTTTCCTTTTGGGAGGGATTTTTATGCTCTGGGTTTTTTGGGGCGTTCCTTTTAGAGATCTTTGCTTGGTATTTTAGTTTAGGCCGGCTCTTTGTTTCCTTTTTAGCCTTTTCAAACCATTCTGGCTTTAGGGTTGCAAAGGCAGACTGTTGGGTTTTACCGGGTGGCCAATCTTTGCAAATGTAATTTTAGTTTTGCAACTTATTTGCTTTTTGTTTTATGTGTGTTTATATTTTTTTACAGCCAGCTGGGGCTGAAAGCCGTTTTTTCTGCTTGGCTTGGTCTCTGTTTTTTGATTTTTGAATGCAGGGCAGCTTTTTTTATTTTTAGGCCAAACTGACTTTTTAAATTTACCCCTCCCCCACCATTTTTTTTTTTTTTGCATTTAGCTTTAACTAATTGGGGATATGAAAGAGCTGAGAGGGTTAACAATATAGTTTGGGTAGGGAGGCATTGGTTGCATTACATTTAGTTTTTACATTTTGTACTTGAGTTTTTAATTGGGGGGGGGAGTTTTTTAGCTTTTGCTCTTGAGACTTATAGAGGTTTTTGTAGCTTTTTTTGACGTGTATGATTTTATTTAAATTGAAGGTACCTTTTAGTGGGAATTGTTTAGAGGGATTATTATGTAAAAATTTTAATTACACAAGGGAGTATTTTGTTCGCTTAGCGGCTTATAAAATAGTTTCCCCAGTTTATTTTGTTTGCTGTGTTAGCTGCTTAAAAGCTAAAAAGATTTTTACATACTTTAGGGAAAGGGTTTGCGGGGTAGCAGCTTATAAGTAGGAAAGGCTTTTACTTTTTTGCACTGTTTGCTGGGTCATGAGGCTTGGCTGACCCCTCCCCCGTTATGCTTAGAACTTTTTTACTTAGAGAGTGAGGGCCCTGGTGTGCCTGAAGTTAGCTTAAGTCCCAGACCTCGATAGCGGCATTTACTTTTTACACATTTATTATTTTCTTTTACTTTTATATTTAAATGCATTTTTTAAACTATAACCTTAATGTTTTATGTTTGGACATAATACACCCTTATTGAGGCAGCAAAAATTTTTAGCATTGATTAGGTCTGACCTCAACCTCATATTGGGGGTGCGGAAAAAAGTTTTTCAGCACCACTTTGCATTTGGCTTGTTGCATAATAAATAAGTTTGCATGGCATGAGCCCAAAGGGACAGACAGCCCCATGGTTAGGGTTTTTTTTTTTTTTTTTTTTGATACCCCAGCATCGATTTTTAAAGGTTTTTTTTACCTTTTGTTTGGTGCTTTGGGCTTTGAAGGGGAAAGGTTTGTAGTAATTGCTGCTGTTTTAGCCGGGCATCGTTATCTGAGTCACGGCACCAAATTGTAGAAGAAAACAAGTTGTTACTTTTAGTTTGGATGCAACAAGTTAGAGACAGTTTTATTTTTAGGCAATTGCAAGAAGGAAGACGTCCGTTTGGACAGAGTGTCCTTACGCAAATTTTTAAAGTATAAAAAATGTAAAGCAAGTATTTATAGCTTTTTATTATTTATGTAATAATAAAGCTTTGTTTTGTTTATACTTTTTATATTTTATTTGTAGCAAAAAATGTTAAACAATTACATTTTATTTTTATTGTAAGGCAAGGTTAAATCCAGCTTTGCTTTGCAATTTTTATACGCTTACTAGTTTTGCCTTTACAAGTTTTGCATTAGAGTTAGCCT